>NC_135869.1:1594254-1817171 GCF_031162955.1 Sander vitreus | reverse complement strand
TGATAGGCAGAGTAAGATATTATTTCACCTCTTAAGTAAGCTTTACATGACTCCCATATAGCTGCTGCAGATGCATCTGGATTGACGTTACTAGATATGAAAAGATCAATATGACTGTTACTTGTGCTAATAAAATTGGTGTCAGAAAGTAACAGTGAATTAAAGTGCCAGGAAGAGCAGGAAAGAGATCTGCCTGGAAAGGAGACATCCATGACCACAGTTGCATGGTCTGAAATTACAATGGGATTGTAGGAACACGACGTGACAGAGGAGAGGAGCTTATTATCAATGAGAAAGAAATCTATTCGTGAAAACGTGCCATGGACAGTAGAGAAGAATGAGAACTGCTTGGCGCTAGGATTAAAAAAGCCCCAGGTGTCTGAGACGGCATACTGCTCCATGAACTTTAGATGATTTAGATGGAACACAAGGCCTATTAGATGAGCGATCAAGCGAGGGGTCAAGACAGCAGTTGAAGTCACCACCAAGGATAAGCTGGTGAGAGTTCTTAGAGAAAAAATTCTTAAAGTTCTCATTATCCATGTTTGGGCCATACACATTCGCCAACACCAGGTAATTGGCTCCAATTCTACCCATAACAATTACAAAACGTCCATTAGGGTCTGAAATGACAGTGGACGTTGAGAAGGGGATTGATTTATGAATCAGAATTGCTGCCCCGTGTGTCTTGCTAGAAAATGAGGAGTGATAAAGTTGGCCCACCCAACCTCTATGAAGTTTAACATGATCTAATGGCAAAAGGTGAGTCTCTTGTAAAAAGGCTATTTTAGTGTTAAGGGTTTTAAGATGGTTAATCACGTGGTTGCGCTTAACAGGAGAGTTCAGGCCTTTAACATTCCAACTAGTAAATTGAACAGCACCACTTGGTGCAGAGGAGACTGTACTAGCCATCATATGATGGGATTGACTGTGTGGGTGGAAGTGTTGCCTCTATGAATGTCCCCGCCCATCCCTGCTCACAACTCGGAGCCAGAGAGAGGGAGTAAAGCACCTGTCTAGGTCTAACATTGTGGATTATAGCAGTAGCACAAAAATAATAGAAAAATAAACTAAGAAAACGCACACTAAAAGAAAACTTACAAAACGGTGAAAAAAAAAATACCACTCTCCCCTCACGCAACCGATACCGTTCATTTTGCATAGGGTGTTTATGGGTCCACTGTGGTGACGTTTTTAGGTTCAAGTTCTGGACAAACTTGTCAGCCTCCGAAACAGATTGGATCCGTGATCCATGCTTACATAGTCGAGACGTAAAAAATAGCCGGTACAGTTACACTAGCCTGTTGCAAACTAAAAATCTTTAAAAGGAGAGGCTTAAAAGGTAAACTAAAAGTTAAGTTGCGGGAGCCAGCTGCTTATGCGTCTACACCGCACCCCTCATACCGTAAGTCTCCGCACTTGCAACTTTTGCTGAGTTTTCACCTCCATTCTCCAGTAGACGTGCAGTTACTCCGGTGGGAATGACGTGCTTTGAGCTCAGGTCATTCACAGGAGTCATTCCAAGTGGACCATGAGCAGTTATTGGTAGGCGTCTTTACAAGATTACAGCAGCTACAGATGACAGATCTTTTTCGCTCCTTTTTCAGAGCCCATAACTTATTATTGCTGTCGGGGTGTCAAGACCATTTTAAACAATATATTAAAAATGTTACCAATCCTGCCTTTAATAAATAAGTGTAGGCCTTATACGTTTTGTGTCATTCTTTGGCTGGTATGATCATGACAATAATAATTGCATTCTATTACAACCAAAGTGTTGGAGAGATTAAAAGTTTGACCTGATGAGTCAGCAATGTAGGATTCATCCTATGGAGATCATGAATGTCTGCGCAAACTTTCATTACAGTCCATTGTAGTTGTTGAAATATTTCTGTCTCGACAATTGGTGGATTGAGTGACTGACAGACCAACATTGCCATCCATTGAGCCATACTTCTAGCATGCCTAATCATGAAATGACATCTTCTGTTTGTGCTGCAGAATACTAAAAAGAGGAAACTAGAAGATGGAGTCACTGTTGAGAGCTGGCAAGGTAAAAACAAAAGATTCCTGTTTTTTCATCTCATAGTGTACGCAGTTTCCCCTAAGTTTGTGGAAGACTAAGGTGCACGTATTTGTGGGGGGTTAGGGGTCTCCTTCAAAACAATTTTACAAATTCACATCATTTTAAATTATTATCATTACTACTATCATGTCTAAAACGTTGGAAAAGCTAGTGCAGATAATAAATAACACTCAAAAAGCTTAAAGACAAGAAGTTAACTGACCAACTACAATCATTAAATCTGAGGCAAGTAATTTAGTTAGTTTTATGCTCACATTGATTTTACATTTATTCGGCTTAGCCCCAAACGCCTTGTGTGCTTCACCAGAGCCTTATAATGGTAGGGAAAACACTGCTGTATATCATAATATTGCCCAACTTTAGACTAATGACAGTCCAATGAATAGTGTATTTGCCACTTAGGTTTAAAAATATCTGATGAAGGAGATAACATCAATCATAAAACCTATTTGAAATAATTAATGCCTGTTGAGCACAGTAAGCGAAATGCAAAAAGTGAGCTGGCTTTGTAGGGCTAGGACCAACCCCACACCTACTCTGCATGTTGATGGTCTTGTATTGATCAAAATCATGCAGCAGAGTGTCGGACCACGAACCAGCAGCAACCTTACTCTTTGATGAGAAGCAGAGTTTGTAACTGTGGATTCTGTGTTTGCTTCCAGGGGGAACCAAAACCCTGGTGATGCCAGAGGGGATGCTAAAATGTAACACCAAGCTGGTAGACCTGATTGAGCGAGTCAAACCAGAGATCAGGACTCTGATTGAGAAGTGTAACACAGTAAGTGTCTGCGCACACACACACACACACACACACACACACACACCAGGGTACCCACGGGGTCTTAAAAGCATTTAAAAAGTCTTAAATTTGATAATCTCAAATTAAGGCCTTAAAAGCCTTGAATTGGGTATACAAAGTCTTGGATTTCGTTACAAAGGTCTTATATTTTTTTTGCCTTTCCTAGGATTAAGTTCATACCGTAACACAATTAACTGTTACTAATGTAGGCTAATTAAAAACTGACCGGAGCCCGTTGCTGGACACACCGGAGGACCGAGACACAAAGTAAACACGCCTCTCTGACCGGTACCGGGGGGTTAGCGGTTAAACTGAGCGGAGGATGTGCGGAACGTGGCCGCGCAGCGCCTTCAGACAAAGCTCAAGCTAAGAGGCTAACGGCTTATTAGCTAGCCAAACACAGAGCGGTAATATCTGCAAATATTGGATCTGTGAGCGCATTAATCTGCTCGGTGTGCATCTTATAACAAACAGAGCGAGCAGCCGCCAGACTCTAACATCTGTTGATCCGTGCAGGACTTCACTGTGAGCGGACTGTTTAGAGACGAAGTGACCGGCAGGTAACGTTAAAGGTTATCTGCTACTGTAGCAGAGCTGCAAGTAAACGCTGAACTGAGCTGTGTGTTTTCAGTGTTAAACACTGCTGCAGGTATTCATGCACGACTGTTGTTTGTGATTTCCAGAGGTGGAGCCTATATAGCCTATTTAATTGGATTATATTATAATCCAATAAATTGTATTAAATATGACTGATAATTTAAATAAAATGTTTTATTTAATTCAAGTAGCCTACTTGTACATAATTATTTTCTAGGGTTTAAAATGTATACAGATTAGACATTTTCCCCTCATACTTCTGTCAGAGTGGGTACGAAGTTGGCATTGAATTTCATTTGAAATGGCATTAAAAAGGTCTTAAAAAGCCTTGAATTTAAGTTGGAGGATCCTGGGGGTACCCTGACACACACTGATGGGTAACGCATTGATTGGACAGTTTTGTACGTCCTACAGCATCATCAGTAGGGGTGTCACGATTCTCCAAATCCTTGATTCGATTACATTTTTGATTCTAAGGTCACGGTTCGATTCAATTCTCGATTTTTACATAATTCTTTTTTTAAACGATAGGTTGCTATGCCATTTTTAGACTATACTTTTATGCAATATAATATCTGACCTTTGTTTGCAATGTACCACACTACATTGTCAAATTTAAAACAATTTTTGTAACATAATGTAACAATAACTTATATCTTCAGTCAATTGAAAACTTAAGCAAAATAACCTGCCTTTAGTTTCTCTTTTGTAACTGCAGTCTTCTTCACAGAAGATGACATTCAAGTTCACAACAAAACAAACAAAAACAATAAAACAGCCATGTATATAGTCTTCTCTGAACAATTAAATGTCTTAAACTATTTCCGAACAGTTGAACATATACTACTCCCTGTGTCCTTCTCCATTTCTATATCAGACGGGGGCACAGAGGCAAGCGTGGCGGAATTGGACACTGACTGCGACTGTAGCGCTCGCCACTTTTTGGTCCTGCGTCACAGACACACTCCCAGTCCGCCTCGATAATTACACCAGCAATTGGAAACTAAAATGGCGCAAACACTCAACCGTGGAAGAGGCCGATTCCATCCAATGAGTGGCTCCGTAGCTTGCCAGCCCTCGGCGACGAGGTCCCGTTTTTTTTTTTTAGCCTAGTTCTAAGCGGATTACTCTTCTTCCTTTCTTCCTCTGTGATTCTACCGGAAGTGACGGAGGTAACTCCGCTAAGGAGGCAATCAAACATTATCAACTAAAAGCAAGAGGCTTCACTATGTTTTTGGTGTCCCGCGGGAAACTGACTGTTCTTTTTTTTGTTTGTGGGTCTCCTGCATCTGCAGTTGCCGTGCTATCTTTTGCCTGGCTGTAGCTAAGTTAGAGGAGGTTGAGACTTCAACACGTGTGTTTTTTTTTCTGCTTGGCAAGCCATCGCCGATTCCATTTTTTTATCCGAAGTTCAAGATTGTGACTTCATTTCGGTCGATTTCGAAATTGTGACACCCTTAGTCATCAGCACCTCATGGACCCATAGGGAGAGCGGGGCACCTCGACCTGATGTGTTTATCTTCTCTGGTATCACAAAGGGCTCACCAAGAAATAACATAACAATGATTATGACCATCAAAAGCAGCTGGACCTCATCTGTTTTAGAAAAGGTTGACAGGTAGAAACATTATGAACTGTGACCAGTCAAGCCATGCTGGCAAAGTGCAAGTGTTTTTCGAATGCACAGTAAGGTGAAAGCAGTTGTTTAGCTTGATGATGTGTTGGAGACGTGCTGGTTTGCAAAAACCGGTTTGTACGATTCCTCCATACAATAATTAAAACTGATCTGCTCACTAGGGCTGACAACACCAGGTCGGTTTGTCGATATGCTCTAATATGACCAAATTATCATTGGTCGGATAACAGCTGCTGTTACTTTCATAAATCCCCCTGTCTTAGGGCGACCTCTAGCTCACCCAGTAGAGTGGGGCTGAGTCCTCGGGTTCAATTCTGACCTACGGTCCTTTGCTGCATGTTGTCCCCCCCTCTCTTCCCTTTACTGTTTTCAAGATATCCTATCCATTAAAGGCCATAAAAGCCCAAAAAGGAGAGTACTTGGTCTAGATGAAGGGAAGGCTGAAGCATGTAGGTAGAGAGGACAGGAATATACGGTTACAGTATTTATTTCTCCTCCACTGTTGTTCAGCACTTGTACATGTAGGATGTGAGGCTGGTCTTTGTTGTATTTGTCCCGCCCATCCTCCGCTGTGATTGGACAGCTGGGTAAAAAAGTGACAGTTATGAGCACAGCTTTTTACCCAAAGTTGAAAATTCTTCATCCCTCTGCGACCAGAAACAAACGCTGCTGGTGTTTGTAGCTTCATGTGTATATGCGGCGCTCCCATTGCAAAGCATTAAAAACTTAAAGCCTCAGGAATGAACACTGATGGACACATAGTCTTGCATTGCCAGACCTTTCTTCACAGTGCTGTGGAGGAGGGTCTGGCTAGTCCACACAGCATTCTGGGATAGGAGAAAAACATGATCTGGTTTATTGGCATGTCTTTAAACCAATCACAATCGTTCTGAGCCCCGGTGCCGCTGCAAAATAGCCTTGGGAAGGAACTTGTTTTGGTGGAACGTGTATATTCAAAAGTTGTTTTAGTCGTGCAACAGAAAACTCAGATTCGACAGATAATCCAGCTAGTTGTCTCGATTTACCCTGCAGAGATCTGAGGAGCAGTTAACCATAGTCCTTATAAATTGACCTGGGTTTAAAATTCCAACACAAAGAAGCGGAAAGGTAACGGGCATCCGTCCGAAAAGGAGGACATCCAGCGGAATATCTGGCAGCACCGGAGCAATCCTGGAAGTGGAACGTCGTGGATATAGACTAATGTACACACAACACGGTAGAGTGCACTCAGTGCTCTGCGGGCAACAGTTGCTATAGAAATAATGTGCAGATGTTTTTTTCCCCATTGACCAATCGATGAATACAGCCCTACCGCTGACTAACGGCGCAGAATATGTCAATATTTGGTTGTGTAGACCTGTTTTATTGAATAATAGCTCTGCTAACTCGGCAATACACAGACTGAATTTCCTGTAACTTGATAAAAGCCTTGTGCTGGTTAACCAGGGGGTAGCAGGAAATGGGGAGTTTGCACATTATCAGTAAACACATCTCCAAAACCTCCCAACTTCCTTGTGTTACTGTTTACTGGTTGCTTTCAGCTGATGTGTGCATGTGATATGTGGTATTTATAACTTACTTTTAAAGCACAACTTGAACTGGCCCCAAAGTAAAATAGTAGATCTCTTAACATCCTATGTGCCTGATCGTGGTCTAAGCTCATCTAATCGGTTATTTCTTGCTGTTCCCAGGTCCAGTTTTGTGGCCACAGGGGACCCAGGTGTTGCTGTCAGGGCTCCTTAACTCTGGAATGCACTTCCTGTAGAGATTAGATTTTCAACATCTGTATCCACTTTTAGGATGGTATTTTATAATGTCCCAATGTTATGTGTCTGTATATGTACATTATGTTTTTAAGATGTTCCAGTGTGTAGCCATTTGTCAATTGCACTGAGACAAGACATGATCTTGTATCTACTCTGTCAGGTTAAGATGTGGGTCCAGCTGCTCATCCCCAGAATAGAAGATGGAAACAACTTTGGAGTCTCCATACAGGTCAGTCCTCACTTACTGCCTCATCTCGAAGCATGGTTTTACATATTTAAGGCTAAAATGGTTCATTACAATCTTTTGTAGTTAAATACAAAATTAGTTTCCAACTAATTACTAATAATTGAATTAAAAAAATAAATAGTTTAATGCACATTTTTCAGGAATTAACACTTGCCTATAAACCCAATCCAACCAACTGAAGCAGCTAAAATGAATGTCTTCAAACCTTGTCTCTATTTTCAGTGTAAATAGTATAAAATGAAATGTATTCATTCATTACAGGAAAATAATTCTTATCACTAATTCTTATCACAAAATAACTCGTCTCGCATTACCAGACCTATCTCCATGGCGCTTTGGAGTAAGGTCTGGCGCCTCCACACATACATTCCAGGATAGGAATGGGTTGTTTGCATTTCTTTAAACCATCACAATTGTCTTGAGAGGCGCTAAGCTCTGGTCGCAGAGACCGTGGCTCTGCAAAATGGTCTCAGGAAGGAACTTGTTTTGGTGGAACATTTGAAACCAGCAAAAGAAAACGAGAATACTATATTAAATGAAGTTACTGTTGACACAATACAGTAACGGGAGCTATTTAAATTAGCTCGATACATGGTTAAATGTTATTTGCTCTTACCAAGTGTATCGCTTTGTGTATTTTGTCCAGAGCAAATCCTGCCAATCGGTCCCAAAACGTCCAAGTTAGAGAGTAAATGTCCACAACATATTCTTTGTAAATCTAAACAATCATTCACCGAGAGAACCAAGCAGGCCTGCCTTGTTGCACATTCAAAATGTTCTTCATATATACACACATAATTCTTTAATTTTTTTTTCCTTCTTTTTTTTGCCTATAAGACTAAAGGTAGCAAGCATAGTCTCACGGGTATATATGAGGAATTACAAAACTCCAAAACTCACTCCACTGCTCAGGTCTGACAGAAATGGGAGAGGGAATCCGGCCTGGAGATATCTGAACTAGAGTGGCACGACATTTGGGAGAATCGGGCCAAAACTACCAACTTAAGATCTCGGCGAGAATTCTCCTGGAAGAATATAATACGTTTATTTGTGACTCCTAAAGTGAAAGTCGTGCAGCAGGGCTCTCGTGGTCAGAACGGATGTTGAGACTGTATTTGACTAAAAGTGGATTGCTCCTTTGTCACATTATACCTGAGCAAATTCCCAGATAATCTCATGTCCCATGATAAGTATATTTACGTAGTCCTCCTTGTTGCAAGCAACAAATCCATTACACTGAAGCTGCTGTGGATAAACCCGCCAGCTAAGGATGATTGGATTGCAATTGTCAGCGAAATAAACTTTATGGAAGACCTTTTCCTTAAGGTTACAATTTGACCACTATATTAAGGTGTGGAAAAAATGGTCTGTATGCTATAAGGAATGTAACCCACTCTTATTTTAAATCCCTGTTGGTTTGTTCTTTGTTTTCGGTGTGTTTTGCCTGAACTGTAGCATGGCCCACGTCTCTTTTTCTATTGCCCTCTCTTCTTTCCTTCCTGTTCTTGTTTTAAACTGAAAAAAACGATAAAAAGAAAGTTTAAAAAACAAAACAAAAAAAACATTTCATTTTCAGAATGTAGCTTGCAGAGACTCCGGATTAAGGGGGGCAGTAGCTTAGTCCGTAGGGTGTTGGGTTGGGAACCGGAGGCTCGCTAGTTCAAGTCCTTGTACAGAGTGTGGACTGGTAGCTGGATAGATGGTAGCTGGAGACCTGGACAATGGCACCTGTCCAGCAGTCGCAGCCCACTCACTCTGACATCTCTCAATTTGTCCATGTGTAGGATGTGTGTGTATTTCAGGCCTGTGTGTAGTGTGTCTAACAAAACAGAGTGTACATTGTAAGTTCCCCACTAGGAAATGTTTTATTAGAAAATTATTATTTAAAAAATTATTTATTATTACACTCTGTGAATGTCATCCAGAATTATTAGAACCATAGTTACATATGTAACTCATTTGAATTTGTAATTTGAGTAGTTACTTGTGAGTCAAATGTGGGATTTGAATACATTTTTAAAATATGTTAAGGGACCATGTTCACAGAGCTAGTTGTTCTTTAACTTAAACTATAAAGGATATTGTATAAAACTTAATACGATATAGAGTCTGGTGGTTGTTTGATATCTAGTGTTGGCTAAAAATGCTTTTTTTATTGAGCGTTATGGTAGCGTTTTTTTCCCTCGACCTATATTGTGCAGTAGTTAAGTTGTATTCACAGTTTATTAACATCCAATATCCAACGCTGTCCAAACTGCTCCAAATTCCAAACAGCAAGTTCCTTGGGTACCCAGGAAGCCAAGTGTGAAGTAGATCAGATGAACAGTTCTCGAGATATTCGTAAGACAATACACACAAACACACACACACACACACACACACACAGATGGTCCTGGATTTATTGTCATTTTAAGTAGACTGAAAGAATTGACTGAAACGATTGGAGTTTAACAGATTATTTCAGACTAGTTCAAGTCATCACATCACTACAGGACTTGATTCTCATTGGCTTTCCTCACTAGTCTTTACTGCTGTTCTATAGTTAAATGTTTTGGTGAATGGAGGTTGTTCCTGCAGTCCCTATGTTTGACACTGGGGGGCAGCATTGACATGGTCTACAGCCTGGTATCTGATAACAGGCGAATGAGTAGAACTTTATTTGTCCCCAGAGGAGTTGTGCAGCAGTTAGTAATAACGGTAATAACACAATATTTCGTTTTGTTGCTTTATTTACAAAAAAATGAAAAAGATAAAATACATAATTTGCAAGGGAATGTGAAGAGTGAATTGGTTAAAGTGCTCATATTATGCTTTTTGGCTTTTTTCCTTTCCTTTATTGTGTTATGTATCTTTTTTGTGCATGTTATAGGTTTACAAAGTGATCTCCAACAGAAAACACTGTTCACAAACTGCTCCAAACAGCTCTATCCAGCCTTTACTTCCCTGACGAACGTGCGTCACTTTGTAACACACGTTATAATGCTCGCCTAGCTGCTAGCATGGCACGCCCTCATACTCTAATTCTGACTGGCTAGTAGTCCTTACCTAGCTACTGCGCATGTGCAACAAGATGGAACAGAAGTGAGATGCCTCACTCTGTAGCTAGAACAGAGAGCTCAACACACAGGGTGAAAAGAGGAGCTGCCGCAATGTGCAGTACAACAAAAATATGGTGTTTTTTGAAAATTAAACCATGTAAACCTATTCTGATATAACCTCTAAATACAATTTATGATTCTGAAAATTAGCATATCAGCACTTTAAAACCCTCAAGGAGCTTGAGAACTGGCATTCTCCAGGCAGCATATTACAGAAAATTTAATTATTAAATGCAATATATACAATTTGTATGCATCTATTGATATTTATACACACACATCATCAAGAACACTGATTCATAATACATGCAAGTATAAACAAACACCATGTGATGAGTTTTCACCATGTAGGGAAGATAAATTAAATATAACATATAGTCATAAAAAGTGATAAAAGCCATATTTACCAGGCATGGTTGAGTGTACAGGCTGATGTAATAGCTAGGGTTTAGATTACCAATAAACAAATTGCAATGTTTAGGATAGAAAGTTAGAAAAATATTCTTAGTTTCTAAACTTGTTTAGAGAGTAGGCCCTGACCTGGGGTTTTATGTATGGTTACTAAACAAAGGGCAACTGCGACATATTACGGGTCAATCATCTGATTACATGAATTGGATTGTGGGGTTTGGGTAAAAATTCACTGCCAAGAATTTGCAACTTTCTAAAGTTAAACTCGGGCCCATCCCGGCTCATTGCTGGACAAAAGAGGGGAGACCACACATGAGTTGTAACTAAAAATAATTTTTTTTTTTTTTATCAGCTGTAGGGGGAAAAAATCGATACAGCATAGTATCGTAATATTTTCAATACAAGGACGCCAAGTATTGATTCTTTGTTATAAAAATTCAGGGCTAGATGGTAACTTTTTTCCCAAAAGTCCACAGTGCTCTTAAATTGAAAAATGTAGACGTGCATATAGAATTTTACGGGCGCAAGAAAAATTTATCAAATAATGTGTTTTTCTTTAATAGGGATACGAGGAGACATTTACAAGCAAAGTGATATCATTTATTTGAATATAAAAAGTATACTAGGTATGTAATCATTTCTGCTTCAAGCTGTATTTATTTTATAATTATGTAATTATTAGGGCCCGAGGCCCGAGTCAGCCGGCGAAGGCCCTATTGAAACTGAAGGAATTCTTCCTTTCCTTTCTTCCGACAAATGAATCGCCTTTTTGAGGGGCTTAACACATTCAAAAACTCAAATTGAGCCCCTGCTGTTTAACGTAGACTCACAAAACTTGGTACACATATGTAGCATGTCAAGACGTACAAAAGAGCTCATTGGAGCCATACCCTAAACCCAACAGGAAGTCCGCCATTTTTAATTGAAAGTTCGAAATCAGTGTGATTTTGGCCATTTCCACGTCGTATATAACAAACTCCTCCTAGAGATTTCATCCAATCAACTTCAAATTTGGTCTGTGCCATCTTAAGACCTTTAAAGATGAAAAGCTATTAAAAGAAAAACCTTTCGTCATAGGGCATGGCTGTGGCGGGGCGGCCATTTTGTGCGTTTCGCCATCCAAACAGGAAGTGGGTGTAACTTGAGTGTACATTGTCCAATTGGCTCGAAACTTTTCAGGATTCATAAGAGTCCAACCCTGAGGACATATAAAGGCAGATATTTACTCAGTCATAGCGCCCCCTAGTGGCAACAGGAATTAGGCCTAAAAGTCAAGGTGCTATACTTTAACGAACTCCTCCTAGAGATTTCATCCAATGGACTTACAAATTTGGTCTGTACCTTTTTTTTTCTTTCTTTTTTAAGATGAAAAGTTATTAAAAGAGAAACTTTTCGTCAAACGGTATAGGCGTGGCGGCTATTTTGAGCATTTATCGATGAACGAAGAAGTTGTTGCAACTTTAGTGTACATTGTTATATCTGCCTGAGGACATCTACAGGCCAAAATTGACTTTTGGTCATAGCACCCCCCGCTGGCAACAAGAAATCCGCCTTATATGACAAACATCCGATTTAATGTGTGGTCTACATGTGATGTTGAGCCGCCCCTTATACTTTAACCACGCCCATGTACAGGCCCCCCTTTATGGCTTTTGAACCGTTTTAAGGTAGTCTTGTGTGAGGTATCATTGAACTCAGCAGAGAGTTTCTTTTTGATTGGTGATGGTTTGGCCCACTTAAGCCACGAGCGGCGTCTGCCAGTAACCCTGACGCGCGCAGAGGAGCGAGGGCCCGTCCAACGCTGCTTGCAGCTTTAATTTATACTTTAATCTGCTTTTAAACACTATATGGTTCAAGGTTTATTTACTGCCAATGTCCAACACAGGGTTGCACAGTTCAGACCTAAGATTTGCAAGGAGACAAAACTGTTTTAGAACATTGCAGGAAAAGTTGCCGCAGTCTAAACTGGCCCGTGTCAGTGTTTTCTCTGTTTCATCACTGTATGCAACTGTAGCAAGTATCTCGCTATCACAGTCCCCATTCGTATTTTAAAGGTCCCATGGCATGACAATTTTACTTTATGAGGTTTTTTAACATTAATATGAGTTCCCCTAGCCTGCCTATGGTCCCCCAGTGGCTAGAAATGGCGATAGGTGTAAACCAAGCCCTGGGTATCCTGCTCTGCCTTTTGAGAAAATGAAAGCTCAGATGGGCCAATCTGGAATCTTCCCTATATGATGTCATAAGGGGAAAGGTTACCTCCTCTTTCTCTGCTTTGCCAGCCCAGAGAATTTGGCCCGCCCATGAGAAAGAGAGAGACATCATGGCTTGCAAAGGAGCGAAGCATGGCAGTTGGTCAAGGCCACACACCCACCCTCCATCTTGCCCCGCCTCTCTTCTCCTCAATAACATTTAAAGCTACAGACACAGAAATGGCATGTCCTAAGGAAAGCTCATTGTGGGACTGGCTCGTAGTGGCTGTAATTCTGCACTATGGCTGAATTTTGGGAAAGAGACTTCAGATACAGTATTAGGCGACCACTGAGGCCTATATAAAAGCATCCAAAAAGCAGCATGTCATAGGACCTTTTAAGACGATACAAAAAAGGCAAAGGTTTAAACAGAAATACAGAGAGTCGTTGCTATGAAGATGATACACGGTCTTGTCTAGTCAAATTGATGTACACTGGCAGGTTTCAGAACATTGCAGACCGGCGCATTGCAAGTAGTCTCAAATTACAATTTGTCTTGTCACAAATCTTTGGTCTGAACTGGCTATGGACATAATCTGCAAAAAAGGCAAGGGTGAAATTACCCTAACCTTTGGGTATTGCACATGTGCTCCTTTTATAAATTTTACAGTTCGCACACATCCATTTTTAGTTGCAAATGTGAGTGAAACGCTCGCACTGTCAAGTCCTGAAATGGAACATGAGAATTTAACTTTTTGGTACTAGAATAATGAAATAAAATAAGTTAGACGAACAAAATGTACCTATTTAGATAAAACAGAAAGGTTTCCTTTGGGGAATTTGATTTGATGTTAAAAAAATGTAATGGAATGCATTATATCGCAGTATATCGCAATATGTTTAAAATCCACAACAATATTGTATTGTGCAATCATGATAATATCTTATCATGGGGCCTCTGCCAATTCCCACCCCTATTATTTATATTTATTTTATAACTTAAAGGGAAATTAGTGTTACGATAAAGATCAATTCCTGCACAGGTTAAAATGTTGCAAGTTAAACCGCTAAAGAAGTACGTGACCATGTGTAACAATAGTTGAGTTTTCTGTTTCCTGGTATCTATTTTCACCATGTCTGTCTCTGTCTGTAGGAAGAGACTGTAGCAGAACTGAGGACGGTGGAGTCAGAGGCCGCATCTTACCTGGACCAGATCTCCAGATACTACATGACAAGAGCCAAGCTTGTCTCCAAAATTGTCAAGTACCCTCACGTGGTGGGTTGTGTGTAGCGCTGCAAAGATTAATCGATTAGTTGTCAACTATTCAATTAATCGGTAACTATTTCGATAATCAATCGGTGTGAGTCATTTATGAAAAAAAAGAAATTCCAGCTTCGGAAATGTAATATTTTCTAGTTTCTTCACTTCTCTCCGACAGTAAACTGTATATCGTTGAGTTGTAGACAAAACAAGACATTTGAGGATGTCATCTTGGGCTTTGGGAAACACTGATCAACGTTTTTCACAATTTTTTGACATTTTATAGACCAAACAACTAAGCGATTAATTGAGGAAATAGTCAAAGGAATAATCAACAATAAGTTGCAGCCCTAGTTATGTGTATTAATGATGAACTGTCTGTGTGTCTGCTCTACAGGAGGACTACAGGAGGACCATATCAGAGATTGATGAGAAGGAGTACATCAGTTTGAAAATCATTGTTTCAGAACTCAGGAATCAATACGTGAGTGCTGATTTGTCTCTTTAACCCTCGTCCACACTACAAGCTGCAGTAAAACGGGGTCTAGAGTTACTTTATGCAGGGACAGGGGTCTGATGTCTGGGTTACGAGGGAGTTCCCCAAACTCCTCTGTACAATACTCTCATTAAAAAGGGGTGTAACAGAATATGTTTTTGTCCACAAATGCCTAGTGGACAACTTGGTATGCAACAAGCGTGCGTGTGGTCAAACACAGAGATCAGAGGAGGTGTGGACAGCAAGCAGAGGCTGCATGTACAACCAAAAATAGCAGAAAAAAAATATACATCTGCTCATCTTAGTCCCCTGTTCCTTCAAGTATAGATTAAATAAAACAGGGCTTCTCAAAGTTCGAACCAGGGTCTAAATCCAGACCGAATGGAAAATCACTTTGGACCCAGCCGATACCTCGTGTTACGAAGTGTAACATTTTCTATTTTTAATTTTTTTTCTATTGATGAATAAATTGTTAGTGAAGTTTAATATGCATTAGTGGTGATCCGTGATCTCCAGTTGACAGGAAAACCTAGAAATCAACTTGAATTTATCTTGCTTAAACTTCCATTAAAGGGGTGGTTCAGAATTTTGGACATAGGACCTCATTTCCAAGTTAGTCAGTGTGTTATTTATCAGTGGAGACAGTTTTCAACACTTTTCATCCAGTCCTTCCAGTTGCAGAGTTCAATGGTGCTAGGCTAGCGCAAGTCAATAGTATCTGCTAGCCTGCCACTAAAAACAGTCTTACCCACTCCACAGTACACCCGAGGCAAATAAATTATAACGCCAGACTATCAATGTAAATGTCTGTGTTGATAGAATAATGTTAGAAATAAAACTACCCTTGCATCACATTGCAATAGTTATACTTTGTTCCCTGTAGTTGGTAGCATAGGCTACAGCAGCGGCAGAGTGATATTACCTAGGCTACTGAGAAAGCCGGTTTCCATGACAATCACGCAAGTTTATTTACCTGACGCTGCAATTTGCATGTAAACTGTCCGAGCTTACATGATTTTTCTGTCAGCAATTACCTAAAGTTGGCGGTTAGCCCAGCCAGGTATCTACCAAGAGTGTAGCTATACCGTTAGCTAACGTTGTCACTCTCCACAATGCATTGAACTGTAACGTTATCTCCACTAACGTTGTCAGTCTCAATCTATTAGTAGCAGCTAGGCTAACGTTATGAAAGGGGCTAGCTTTATTAGCTAGAGTAGCCTACCACAAGTTATTACCTGTTCATCAGTAGCTGTTGGTGCATCTGGAAAGACGGATGGCACCGCATTCGTTGTCAGTGACTTGTGGTCCTTTAGATTGCGGGGTTTTTCAAAGTCGTCTGGTCTAAAATGATCACTACACATTTGCCACTTTAGTAGAGTCTCCGCCGGTGTCTTGATGTCCAAGCCAGCAGCAAGAAGCCACAGTTGGTTCCTTTCTGGATCTCCCAATGGAAGTTTGTGGAAACGTTGTGGTGCCCATCTGTTTGGTTTATTTTTACAATTTCTAAATGCACACTGAATCACCATGTTGCTTAGTCCTTAGTTTCCAATCTTCAATACCATTGTACTAGGCTACTACTAGGTGTCCCAACTGGAGTGCGCTTCTCGGTTTACTTTTCGGCGCAGTACTACTAACCGGAGCAAAGTAAAATTCCGCCGCTGCTGAGAAACTAGTCCCTCAAAATGTAATGTGATCATTGAGATGCAAGGGTAGTTTTATTTCTAACAGTATTCTATCAACACAGACATTTACATCAATATTCTGGCATTATAATTTATTTGCCTCGGGTGTACTGTGAAGTGGGTAAGACTGTTTTTAGTGGCAGGCTAGCAGATGCTGTTGACTTGCACTAGCCTAGCACCAGTGAACTCTGCAACTGGAAGGACTGGATGAAAAGTGTTGAAAACGGTCTCCACTGATAAATAACACACTGGCTAACTTGGAAATGAGGTCCTATGTCCAAAATTCTGAACCACCCCTTTAAATGTAATTTTGATATCACTAAGCATTCTGGACATCTGACCTTGAATACACATTTAATGCAGACCTTTTAGTAATACGTTTGAGAACCCCTTACTCCTGAAGACCAGCCCTCTCACTGATTTAGAACCGGTTCAAATTCAAAATCAGGTTTCGGGAAGCACCCTTAAGATGACCGAAAATAGGACTCAAGTTGTATTTACTGGAACTGTCCTTTTGATGCTTGAAACCCAGTTCAAACCAAAGATTCATGACTAGACGATTACCAACTTGCAACTATTTGCACTTACTACTACGGTCTGCATCATCTGAAAACCTCCAGTTTACACCAAAGCAACAACAAATTCTGGCTTTTCAGGCTTTTTTAGCTGGATATAATTTGTAGCGTCTTTGAAATATAAAGGAGGATAGTGATAGTGAGTTACTTGCTACAGTTCAATTTCTAGTAGAGATAAAACAAGAAAAAAGTTTTGAGGCTTATGTCTAGGGCGAGTCGACTAATCGGTTGTTTTGGTCTCTGGATTTCTATAGTTGATTGGTCATTTTTTTTTATCCTTTTTCATGCTGAATGAATTATATCAAAGACCCCTATGAGCACATCTCTGGTAAACACAAGATTTGAAGTGGTGATTTTGCATGATTGTGGAGAAACTCGGATCTGTTGATTAAATTAACTAATCATAGTCAACAAAATCATATTAGTTTTAGTCAGCTTACAATTTATTTAGTAGAGGACAGCCCCACTTGTGTCACACGGGCATGGCAGTGCCTCAAAGAAATTAATGAGGTGATCCTCTTTCTCTCTCTCTCTCTCTCTCTGGCCAAAACTCTGCCATTTTGACCAGCTGACAGTTTGTAACTGACTTGACCAGCTGACTTCGCTACAAACTACTTGACAGCTGAGTTTCAGGCACCACCATCAGCTGGCTTGATTCGAGCTGCCTTTTGCCAGTTTAAACCATTCCCTGCAATGTTCCTAATGAAAACAGTTTTATCTCAGTGCGAATCTTTGGTCTGAACTGGGCTTTAGTCAGACATATCTGACTCAATATTAACCTTAATATTTCTGCTTTTAGGTGATTCTTCATGATATGATCCTGAAGAACATTGAGAAGATCAAGAAACCAAGAAACTGCAACTCTGAAGCTCTTTACTGACAACCCCCCCCCCCCACACACACACACACACACACACACACACACACACACACACACACACACACATGTGCTCAGTAGGCAGTACTGACCAATAATTCTAGCTTTTGTTTTGGGAGTACCTGACGATTTTGGCTTTGACAACCTCAGGACAATTATGGCGTATCGAATAAGATGCTGCCTTTGGACTGATAGTGTGCTGATATTCAGTCTTAAAAAGTGCTGCTTTCTATTCTATATTTAAAACCCCCAGCTGTTTGGGTCCATAGTGAGCTAGAGGAAGCTTTAAAAATGCATTTAAAAAAAAATGTGACCCAACATCACACACATACATTACAGCTGTTGTGGGATCCTCCTCCATCTTTGATTTAGGCCCTATTCTGCAGTCACTGCCATGCTTTCTAGCACGTAACCTTCAGTTTTGGCCATCCAGTACTCTGGAATGTGACCTTGGATTCTTTTTTCACTTTAAGTATCTCGACTGCACGCTGCTAATACAAAGACCGCCCACATGGTCTGCCTCCCATCTGTTCCGCTGGGACTAAAGCTCGGAGGTTACCCCTGGTTTCTCTTCCTGTCTTGTCTGGGTTATCTGGAGTTCTGCTCTTGTGGATGCTGTGTCTCTCCCAGGAATATTATCATCTCTTTTTTATTGGTTTTCTTTTTTTGCTCCATGTTGCCTGACCCACCTAGAGAAGGTTTTCCTTAGTTTTTTTTAGTCTCTGGAACATTCAAGGCACACCACTGTCCTGAAAAATATATGGAATGTAAAACTCAAACTCCCCACAGTCCTCCCCCGGTTGGCCTCAAACTGTCAACGGATCATCTTCTCTAAATACAAGGCAGACCCGTTTTCTCAGTGCCTCAGAAAACAGCTGCAGTTCTTCAGCTTTAGTGTTGCAATTATCCAGAGATTTGACTGCACATGACATGAAGATTATTCTTTATTTCTCCCCCTGCCTACAAACTGCTTTTTCTGTCTTAAGTTGTTCTTGTTGTATATTTGTGTCATAGTGACACTAGAAGATGTTATTGCATCCCAAGAAAAACATTGCTGTCGGTCAGTAAGGACCTGTCAGAAAGGGTTGGATGAAGTCAAAAAAGAAAACTACCTGGATGTGTGTTCTTTTACACGACATAATGCACATTCAATAATGTGCCTCCATGTATCTGTCTCTTGCGATCAAGCAGGCTTGAACTGGAACTCAAAACGATTTGTCAACTGTCAAACGCAACTAGTGTCCGTGGTTTCATACAGCTGTTATTATTGTTTTTAACGGCCCTGCACAGACATGGTACACCCACACAGGTGTTTGCACTTAAAGAAATGCAATCTGAAATCTTCAATTTTCAGATTTCTTGTGCTGTTATGTTGTTTTGCACCTTACGATATGAAATTGAAGCCTGGTGCTTTAAAAAAAAACTTGCAACTTGACAGCACTATGGAAGTGCATCCAAAATTTGTTTTTTATTTTAGGTTTTTAAGCTAACAAAGTGATAAAGGAACAGACCTCTCTCTATGCATGCGTGCAGGTAAGGACTGTTACTTTGTAAAAAAAATCTAGTTTGAACAAATTCAAACTAACTCGTAATACCTTTGAATAAATTGGAATCCAACCCATGTAGCCTTTTTTTTTAAATAAACCGTGGCTGCAGTCACACCAGATTTCACTCTGTTTGTTTCTATGAGGAACAGGGAGAGGTGTATTCACTGTTGATCAAGAAGTGACCAGGCCCTTGAAAAGGTCGCTGTTGCAATTTGTTGTGCATATTCAAAAACCTGATGATATTCAAGTCTTTCACAATGTTTCAAAGTAGGTGTGTTTATTTTGACCAGAGATGTCGTTTTTTTCCGCAGCCTGGCAAACTGTTTGCAGGTTGGTTTGTGTACAACAACTATAGCAAAGAGCACAGAGCTGACATAAGCCGTGCAGGCAAGAGTCCATTTAATTGTCCGGAACTGCGGTAAAACACTGAGACGCATATTCAGAATGCGCCGTATACACAATGTCCAAAGAATGCTTCTGAAAACCAGAATAATACCGGCATATCCCACGTCTTAAACGGAAAATGCTTTACTCGGAAAAAGGCCTTATTCGGAATAGCCAAACAGAATATTCTGTTTACATGACCTGTATCAAATTCAGAATATTATCACATTCAGAATAACGGTGGAATTTTACAGCTGGAACACAGCTATTTTTATTTCGGCGCCCATGTTATCCAATCTGTCCGTTCACACTGGGCGTGTAGCGTCCGCGCACGGCAGCGATAGTTTCGGCGTCTCCTCTATTTCTTGTGCGAGATGCGAGTGTATGTGTCAAGCCAGGCAGGTAATCTACAGGAAAACCACAGTGCAGCCGGATTCTTTACAAAAATAAAACGCTTTCAAACTAAATCCCCTAGGTTCATGGTGATTTTGGCTGTCTTGACTTCTCACAGCGAGACACGCGATCAGGCACACGGAAAGAGAGACCGACGGACTGACAGAGAGTCACATATAGGCTAAAATTGCCACAGTTTTCCCCACTCATCCTGTCTCTTTCTATCAGAGAGAGGATTGCTTTGTGACCGGCGCGTATCGTCCGGTGTGAATGGCAAGGCGCACGATCACGCGCACGCCGGTGTGTTCCAGCTGTTCGTGTGCATGTAAATGTATTCACTGTCTAGGGAAAAACAAAGACAAAACTTGAACTTTATACATACGTATAAATCCACTTGATTTGTGTAACTCAGGCTGCTAAAGCCTATATTATATTTCATGTTGTATTTTGTCCCCTTTCCTTTACATTGGAATCACATCAGGAAGGGATCTCAAAGCCAGTATGGACAGGAGGAACAATAAATGGGCACGTGATTACTGTATTAAAAATGTGAACATATATCCTTTAATTTTCTGTTGCATTCAAACTGTATTTTGAATTTCAAATAAATGACAGCCATAATACAGGTTTGTGACTGTGTTAATGCATGTGTGCATGGCTATGAACAATGGCCAGTCCCTCCAGGATTTAGCGATGTCGCGAATGCGCCAATTCACGCAAATTCAACCAATCACCGTGACGTTGGTGCGACTCGCAATTTTGACCAATCACCGCAAATTTGACCAATAACCGCAGTTTCCTGTGACTTCAACCAATCCCAGCAGTCCCACGTGCCAGACTTAGTCAGTATAATGTGACTGAGAGCCACTGACTAAGCGGGAGTGAGAGAGAGCTGGTTTCCAATATGAAGACGAGACTCGAACATCTCACATTTACCAACAAAATGTACAGCGAAAGACTGCAAAACATTTCAGACCGTCCTGCCAACTTGTATACATTTTAACATCAATGTACGCTGTAACGTTTTTTTCACTCTAAAGTCAGTTGCTGCTGTTTCAATCCTGTCGGCTGTCGGCTGTCTGCAGCGGGCGGGGGGCGGGGCTGCTGCTCATACAGTTCCCCCGCTACTGACCAAGGGGGTAAGCCTGTCCCCAGAACGTGTAGCTCCTATGGCGCCATTTTGATGCTACCAAGCCATCACCTCCCGTTAGCATTCTATTGACTGCATTTCATTTTGGCGCCACTTTGACAGTGATTAACTTTACATCTGAACCGTGTATAGACTCTGTTTGTCCATTGTTTATTTCTAAAGAAACATGACAATGTATAAAAGGCTCCATTACCTTGTATCTTACGTTATGGCTCCGTAGTAGACGTTTTTGTAAAAATAGGCTAACGATTATGTCCTAACCATGCAACTTACTGTCGCATAGTAGAGGAATTACCATACAGTACAGGAGAAGCTTGCAGGCAGTTTCGACTCCCATTAGCTATTTAAGTTCAATTACTAATGTTAACTAGCATTTTAGTTAGCAATAATTAGTTGTTAAGTTATCTCCTTACATATACCTATGCTCTCCGTCTCTGCAAGATTCGGAATGATTGAGAGTTCTCTTGGCCAGAAGATTTACAACTGGCCAGAAGATTTACAACTTTGAGACAGGTTGCTCACGTCACATTTAAGTCTTCAAGCTCAGTTGGAGGCTGTGCAGTAACACTCAGCCATCACTGGAAAAGTACTTCTAATATCCTTCACTGGTTTCCGTCCAGAGCAACGGGATCTGAGATTGACTCAGATCACTTGTCACTGACACATATGTTCAAATTTGATCAATTCAATAAATTATTTTTTGTCTTAAACTAGCCATTTTCATATTATACCAACATTTGCAGCATCCTTAGTCTTTTTGGTAAGGTTACTAGGAAAACTCAGCCCAGAGTAGATTTATTCTCCCCGAAACAAGTTTCCTTTGTATTTGTAAAGAACTATACAAAAAAAATCACAACTTCATTGCAACAAACGTACAAAAGACATTGCAACTTGTATCGCAATTTTTTTACAAACGCTCTCGCAAAATCAGGCATTTTGGGCCGCAACCATCTTAAAAAAAAGGCTGCGAAATCCTGGAGGGACTAAATGGCAAAAGTACTATGCATTGATGTTTTTATCTCTGGGGAGTTGGGTTTTTTTTCCCCACATAGCGCTGATGTCTCATAAGGCGAACCCAACCACTCTTTTAGCATACAACTTGTGCTGTAATATTTTTTGACTTCTTTTAAAACTATTTGCCTCAATCTTCCCACTCCGGATTCTCAGTCATGACAGCGTTATCAGACACATACTGTTGAATCAGCCTTTTGTTCTCCCTTCATTGAATACAGAAGTTCAACCAGGCATCTGTAGAACATAACGGAGGTTTCCAACCTTTTTGAGGTACCCCCACAGTCCTGTCAGATGAACGTACCCCTTCATTGATTCCCAATGTTTGTTCCAAATGTATAACACTATTCATTATATAAAAGTGAATATTGTTACTTTTTTCATACAACCCCAGTTGTATTACGTGGATATATTCTTTCAATAAAATCATAGTTTCTATTTCTTTTCTTAAATAGAGCTACTCAACGATCTTTCCACGTACCCCCTGGGGTACAAGTAGGCCATACCCCTGGTTGGGAATCACTGCATTACAATACAACTGAACATGACCGCCACAAATACTGATAAAAGCAAATAACTGAAATAAAGAAACTGAATAATAAATTAATTCTTACTATTAATATTTTTAAAAGGAATAAGAAAATAGCAAATAACACCATATAAATGGTTGATTTTGTTCCATGTGCAGAAGTACTGGAATAATGTACCTTGTATGAACAGGGGGAAATGACAAGTAACTCTTTGAATGGTATAATTATGACGATTTCAGTTAAAGGGTAACTACCATTCTTTTCAACCTTGACCCCATTTCCCCATGCATTTGTGTCTAACAGACTGATGTGACCAAAACCGTATTCATTTGAGCCAGAGTAGCCTATAGTATACGGATGAAGTATATGGATGAGGGGAGAGAGAGAGAGAGGGGCTGTAGCTGTGTGCAGTGTTTTGTGCGGTCAATAGGCTCTAATACATCCATGGTTTCGTGTTATCTAAAAGATGGTTCGTATTTTTTCAAGTCTCACAGACCTGTTGATTAGAGGGGGACATCCTCTGATATGGTGACACAGCGTTGTGTCTGAGGTATATCATTGGACACATCCAGACCACAGATATCTGGCAGCAACAGGAATACTCCTGAAAACATATTCTATCGTTATAGGGGCACAGCACCCACGGGAGCACTACCAATTTCACGATCCTCACAGCCCTCCAGCTGCTGCTTCACCCTCCTCCACCCGATCTCTCTCGCTCTCTCTATTTCTTTCTATTTCTCTCTTTCTCTCTCTCTCTCTCTCAGTCTCTCTTCGTCTGTATCGTTGTAGTCTGGCTCAAATGAATACAGGTGGTCATCAAACTATAACGACCTCATCCACATTTTCGAAATAATTTAAATATTGAGACATGGCACTGACAAATGTTTGGGTAGGGTAGGGTTAGGGTTAGGACCCTAATCAATCTCACTCATCATGCTTTAAGGCCCTGACACACCAAGGTGACCATCGCCGTCGCAGATGGTGAGCAACAGTCGCCCTAGTTTGTGCAGTATGACATATGAATTTTGCCGTTCAAAGGATAACCAGGAGGAGACGGTCCTGACACACCAAGTCGATGGCCAGGAACTAGTGGTGATGAAGGCCCTCGTCATGTTTGTCTTGGCCAAAAATTAGCCGACAGCCAAGTACCACGTACGTTCTGCGCCTGCGTGAGAAGAAATAACTCTCCATACCAGCAGGTGGCGGTAATCTATACGTCATTCAACAAGGGAAACCGGACACAAACAATCTATGATACCAGTCTATGATACCAACAACAAACAGCGTTTCCTTGAATCAGCAGCTACCAAACCCGAATGACCCACTGCTGGCTAGTTCGTTAGTGTAAGTGCTGTTAAAAGAGAATTCCGGCCAATTTTTACGTTAATCTTGATCGCTATAAACATGCGTGTACTTTCGATTGAAAAAAACCCGACCCGAATCAGTGCAGGCAACACGGAGAAGCTGCAGCTACGTATATGAGCTTCCACTGAGCTAAAACGGCAGTTGTCGGGGCAAGTTTTAGAGTGCCTTTGTGCCTCTTAACAGACATAAAATGCAATTAAAATGTCTGTGCAACATGAACGGGGCCCTTATGTGACAACAAGATGCGTTTTCAACTCAGACATTGTTTAAAGTCACCTATCCTGGTCCCTGTCTCAATCCTGCCGGTAGCTAGCTTGCCCTGCTAGCTGATAGCCGTTAGCTGCTAGCTGCCGTCCGGTTAGTGTATTCAGCCAGTCTTCTGTGATAATCATCCCGACAACAATCCACGGAGCGGCGGTGGTGTGGCTATGTCCTCCAGTTACTGAAGGCTGACTTTATTTTGCTCTTGGAGCAGCAAGTTCATCTGCCTGTTGCCCCTCTGTCTCGTTCTTTCCAACTCTTGTGAGGCTAGTTCTTCGTCTGTATACTCAAATAAATAAGGACGACCATCAAACTCAAAAGGCTCTTCTGTGTGTTGTATATCTGCTCAAGCTTCTTCCCTTGTGAACAACTCCGCTCTTCACTCTTCACACACTACGCTCCGATCTGCACACTACCTTTTCCTGGTACAACTGAATTCCCAGGAGACAGCGCGAGGCTACAGCTAGGCTTCAGTAATGCTATTACTGGCAAGTACAGACATCGTTTATCCCGTTTCCATGTAGTTATGTAACTACATGGAAACCATGTGGTCACTGATATGGTCATAACCACTACAGTGCTCAATTACCTATTTTTGAGGGGGAAAAAAACTAAAAATTTTCGCTGCAAAGGCATGATCTGTCCTCTGGAGGACATCCACCAGACCACCGGGTGCTGCGGGAGTTGAGGAATGCGGGGACGAAGGCTGCTTGCCTGGCTAAGGGAACTACCACACAGATCAACACTAGCAGCTAGGAGCTAGCAGCTAACAGGCCAAGTTACCCACCGGCAGGATCAAGACAGGGTAGGTGAATTTAAACAATGTCTGAGTTGAAAACGCATCTTGTTGTCACGTTATGGCCCTGTTCATGTGGCACAGACATATTAATTGCATTTTGTGTCTGTTGAGAGGCACAAAGACACTCTAAACCCTGTGGTGGGCTACCAGGGCCTTCTCTGCTGGCCCTGTCAAAATCAAAAATATATTTTTTCATAATTAAATTAATGTGTGTCTAAAAATCAATTACTTTTTCAGTACGTTACGATTATATTTCCAGAAACAATATGGTACATTTTTTTCTGAGTAGCTGGATGTTCCATGTTGTCTAAACGCATCACAGCTCCGTGGACCAGCACTAGTAGCATTGCTAACCTTTCGTTGAAGCTGCCATTTCCCATTTGATTATAACTTTGACTGACGTGTGTCATCAGCCAATCAAATTTTGATGCGTAGTGACAGGACGCCCTAGGGGCCCAGCGTTGTGTCGATGCTAGCCCCCGCTGATGTCATCAACGAAGTTTGAACCTTTTAGCGGGTTGTGAGTGAACCAGGAGTGAACTATGGCCGCTGCCTTCACACCTCCTAACGATCCTGTTTCCGATCTCCTTCATGTGTCTTTTTCAAGGCGATCATTTGGAGAGAAGAAAGAAATAATTTTAAGAGGAAAACCTACACCTAAGCTGGATGGGCTGACCAAGGCTGGCAAAGGTTTTGTGCGGTACTTCACTGAGGATAACTACTACCACTATGACGGCTAACAGCTAGCACTGAGCGGAACAAGCTATTTTGCTGGCCGTGTTTGCCTTTTAATACCAGTGAGGGAACATGGAACACCACAGGTTTTAACAGCCTTAATAGCCTCACCAAAGCAGCTATCAAACATCAGGCATCCAAGCAACACCTCATAACGGTGGTACATTTGAAGACCTTTGGTGAGTCCAGGGTGGATTTGCAACTGAATGAGCAGCAGAGACTAGAGACAAGCCTGCACAATGAGAGAGTGAGAAAAAACCGGGACATACTGAAGCGCCTCGTTGATTGTGTCATCTTTTTGGGACAGCAAGAATTGTCTTTCAGGGGACATGACATAAGAGTCCCTGAATCGAGGTAATTATTTGGAGCTATTATCTCTGCTATCAGAATATGATGCTGACTTGCAACACCACCTTGCCACGGCCACAGTTTTTACGGGAACATCTGGGAAAATTCTAAATGATCTCATAAATGCTGTTGCTGAGGTGCTAAATGATGCCATCAAAAAAGAGATCAACAACACAAGTTTGTCACAGTTATGGTGGATGAGACCACAGATTTCAGCAACACTGCACAGCTGTCATTTGTACTTGTACTTGTACTGACCCCGGAGTAAAAGAGAGATTTTTAAAGTTTGAGGATGTCATAGAAAGAAAACAAGCTCATGATCTAGCAGCTTCAGTACTCAGTGTTGGGCAGCTACGATTGCAAAACAAAGTTAGTGGCACAGTGTTATGACAGAGCCGCTGTAATGGCATCGGGACTTAATGGTGTACAGGCGCGTAAAAGAAGAAATCCCTCAGGCTCTGTTTGTGCACTGTTAGGCACACACATTAAATCTTGTGATGTCTCAGGGAGCATCAAAAATAAAGGACTGCAAGATTTTTTTTGCGAATCTGGGAGGATTGTCTGAATTTTTTACACGTTCTGCCAAGCGAAAAAAACTGCTGGATGAGTTTTGAGCTGAGCTGGTCGAGCTTTTCCAGCACATCCTTGATCACGCGGAGGATTATGACCATGAAACAGCACATTGTGCATCAGGACACTTGTCATAGTTCAAAAGCTTTGAGTTCTGTTTTTTTTCTCTTTGCTTTCATCGGGATTTTTGACTTTGCTGATGTGCTCTTCGGAATACTGCAAAATAAGAGCTTAGACGTGCAGTTCAGTCTGGCCAGAATTGGAGATTTTTGCCAGTCTTGAAGATGAGCGTGGAAAATTTGATGCCATCTATGAGAGGACTGGGGAGGCCGCAGGACAGCCGAGCACAGCTAGAGGCTGAACAGACCCGCACGCGCACTACAGACAGCTACACACAGTGCTAATTGTTGATCATCACGCAAATCAGGAATCGATTTGAGGATCACAAGCGACTACTGTATGATGCATTGCTGGACGCACAACTGTTTACCAAGTTCAAGCAGACATTTCCCGAAACAGAGCTGAGGAGCCTGGATGAGCGCTACGGTGCACAGTTTGACCTGGGCAGACTCAGAGCAGAGCTCAAAGTGATGTACAGCATGACAAACTTTCAGGGAAAGAGTCCAAGTGACCTACTGACATTTCTGAGGAGCATGGGGCTTGCAGTCAGCATGTCACAGCTTTATGCCCTCACATGCTTGAGAGTGACAATACCAGTGTCCACCGCATCAGTTGAACGATCTTTCTCAGCTCTCAAGCGCATCAAAACGTATTCACGGAATGCAACCGGACAAACACGACTCTCTGCACTGGCATCTATTGCCATAGAGAAGGAGCTGCTCATTCATCTTAAGCAGGACGCGCAACTGCATGAGGAGGTCATTGAACGTTTCATCAGAAAGGATCAGAAGTAATGGGTGAGTGTTTTGCGGTATTTTATTTATATACAATTTTGCTGTTGTTTGGGTATAGATGGTGATGCTGTGTTGATGTGCCTAAAGCTGTTTAATGTACAGTGGTGTGTGTGTGTGTGGTGTGGTTGTTCGTTTTGTGGTGTGGTTGTTCCGGGGGTTGGAGGTCGTTACGGAAGGCCCTGACTGAAAGCCCACGGTACGCTACTGTCTAAACCTTGCCCCGACAACTGCCGTTTTAGCTCAGTGGATGCTTGTACACGTAGCTGCAGCAACTCCAGTTTGCTAGGACCGATCCAGGTCGGGTTTTTTTCTATCGAAAGTACTCGCATAGCTATAGCGATCGAGATTAATGTAAAAATTGGCCGGAATTCTCCTTTAAATATTTTCTGTGTTTATGATGCATGATTAATGCATAATTCATAGTAAATTCATCGTTCATTATATACAGTAAATAAATAGAAAATGTATTTAATGTAAAGGTTAAAATTTGAATTGGATTTAATAGTTAATAACATTAGTCCATTGTTGTTTGTTTTTTGTTCCGTCACGGAACAAAAGTTCTCTGTTGTGGTTTCTACTGCTATGGAATTTATTAATGGACTGTGTGAAATCTAACGTGAGCACATGTTATGGTAGCCTACTCTGCTTTTATGCAGTCAAAGGTACACTGTTGATGTAGGAGGCCAAGGCGGACAGTAAAAGAGACTTTCAAAGGACTTCATTCAAATATAGTTCTAACGGTGTGACCTCAATGCATCAAAGAGAAAAGAAGTGCAATGCAATTATTGCCCGTTTCAAGGAACCAACCTGTGGCTGTGTTGTCGTGAAGAGAGTTACAGTTAGCTTGCTAGTTCCACCCACCCAACATGCCCTTCATCCTACACTGGTTACAGAAAATTAGCCATTATTTCCTATAATGTGACAAGAGTGTGTGAACAAAACATTAAGCCGGCTGGCTGACTAGTATGCTAGCTTGCTTGCTAGGGTGCTAATTGTTTAGCCGTGCAGACGGTGCAGAGAGAGGGTCTTTGTAATTTCATGGTTTATTTTCTAATGTTTAGGTATGTAGATTTTTAAAAAGACGTGTTGTTGAAATAAATGGACCAACACAAGTAGTTGTATATCTCGTGTGGATGCCATCTTATGGACATAATGAGCAAAAATAGATATTCCAATCGTTTTTTTCAAAGTACATAACAGCGACCCAGATAGCCTGATGGTTGAAGGCCTTGAACATTCGGTTAAAACTATTATTGCAGAGAGAAACCTTTTATATATTTAATATGAAGGCCACAACTTATCCAGGACTCAACAGTCCTTTTTTGTAGTTGTCCTCACTCATATGCTCCTATGTTTTTGTGAGAAAGAAATCCTGTAAATGCACATTTAGTTATACTTAGTTTTGTTCTCTTTTTTCTTTTTTTCCTGTTTCTGCTTTGCACACCCGTGTGTGTTTTGTTTTTTGTTTTTACTTTGCATTTGTCACCTTTGAGATTCCTGCCTGTGTGCTCAGGTGTTTGCCATCATGATGTATACTAAAAGGGGAAACTGTGTCTTGAGGGCTACACCCTGAAGAAGGCTGCTTTGTGCCGATACACGTGGGTTGCTGCCCAGCTCTACTTTTAATGCAAGATTTCAATATGAAATAGCCATCTAAATAAAGGCATTTTATAATAATTTTCACAAGAAGAGTGCCTTTTCCTTTTTTTCTTTGAAATTATTATATTGGTATATAAGATTACTATTTGCTGCCTTTTTTAGGGCTTTATGTGGACCAAACTGTAAGTGAGAAGACTGTATGAGACATGGAATAAATAAATACAGTCAAAGATATTTTACTTTTTCGAAATAAAAGCATGAAAATAAACTCTATATGTCTGGCCCTTGATGCGATTCTCCTTTTCCAGTGTGGCCTTTAGTGAAGTTGAGTTTGACACCCCTGCTTTAAGGCTTCCCATGCCACCACTGAAGACTACACTGAGGACCAATTGATCGCCAATGCATCTTTTAGTTCAGACCTAAGCCATTCTATATTTTCTGGCTCCTGTAAAAGGCAGGAGTTAAGACGTCACCTTTAAGAGCACCTTCTGTCACTTTGAGGCAGCAGGTCCAGGCATAGATAGACATTTATTGATCCTTTCGGAAATTCATCTTGCACCATACAGCTCATCAAATAGACAGACAGACAACAGACCATAGACAACAGACAACAACAAGACCACTAAACCCTCCCTCCCCCCCCACACAACAACAATACACAGTCCTAAATATCTCCACATCATAAGATAGTAAAGTGCAGTGTCGTTAGCAACAGTGGGCTATCAATAGTAAGGTGCAACATCATCAGTGGCGTTTTAATATTATACCAAAGTGCAGTATTATCACACAGAAAGGATCAAGTTATTTTCCATAACTTATTCAGTAGTGCAGTGCTGGTAGGAATTAATGATTTGCGAGCCCGGTTGGTTTGTAAGGACAGCACCCTATATCTTCTGCGTGATGGCAGCCCCTCATACTCCTGAAATAGGGGATGTAGCCCATCGCCGCAAATTGCTTGTCCTTTCCTCACTACCCTGGATTCGCAGATCGTGGTCAGAGAAATTAACTGATGTCCAGCAATCTTGCTGGCATGTTAACTATCCTGTGTAATTTATTTTTGTTTATCACTGACAAAGGCAAATGGAGCAGAAAGTTAAAATACTCTCAACAAAAGAGCGATAGAAAAGGACCATCATGTCTTTTTCTACTCTGAACTGTTAGCTTCCGCATAAAATATAGTCGCTGCAGACCCTTTTTATAGATGGCATCAGTGTTGGTATTCCATGATAGCTTAGCATCTATTGTTTCTAAGTATTTATACTCCTCTACCACTTCAATCCCTTGCCCCTCTATAGTCATCTGCTGGTGGGTCGAGCCCCCACTTCTTAAGTCAAATATCATTTCTTTAGTTTTCTTTGTGTTTAGCAGAAGACAACTGGACCTGCACCATTCTATAAACTGACCTACCCAAGCCCGGTAGTTGGTTTCATCGTTGTCCCATATCAAACCTACGATTGCTGTATCATCAGCAAATTTTATTGTAACATGTTCCTGTGTGTTGCTCATGCATTCATTTGTGTACAGGGTAAATAAGACTGGGGAAATTGTACTTCCTTGTGGAGCCGCCGTGTTTGTAATAATGGGAGAAGACTGCTTCATTTACCCTGACACACTGCACTCGGTCAGTCAGAAAGGACTCAACCCATCTGATGACGCCACTATGCACTCCCAACTGCAATAGCCTCTCCATCATAATGTGAGGCCTAATGGTGTTGAATGCAGATGAGAAGTATAAAAACATATCGTTTGGGCTGATCAAGGTGACAATAAATATTATGGAGCATATACAATAAGGCATCATCAGTGCTCCTTTCTGTCCTGTATGCAAATTGTAGAGGGTCACTAACCCTCCAAAACTACAGGGAGACCAAACTACAGCTAAAATCTGTGTTAATATTGTACATTATATATGCTCTATACTATATATTAGGGGTGGGAATCTCTTGGCACCTCATGATTCGATTCCAATTCAGAGGCCAACGATTAGATTCTAAACCGATTATCGATGCATCTCGATGCAACAATTGCAATCACTCCATGCGTGATTTAAAAAAATATACATATAAATCTGAGTTTGCTACTCAGTTTGCTAATCACTTCCTAGACAAAGCAGCTAGACAAAACTTAGATTTTGACATATATTTGTCACACAAGTTTTAATGAAATGTTTTGTCTACTGAGGTTTTTTTTAAAAATGTTGTAGTCATTCCATGCTTAAGCCTTAAACATGCTTGTGAAAGTCACCTTCTCTCACAGTAATCTTCCATTTCAGAGGCTCAGTCATGTTTAAAGGTGGATAATGGCTTCTTAGAACATGAAACATGAGGTGGTCAGATGTAATGAGATAAAGTAGATGAACAGCCTATATGTGTTTTGCCTAATTATTTTATTAGATCATGTGTATGTTATATAGAAAATGTATTTATTTTGTCCTTTTTGCCATTTTTGTGTTTTTTTCTGCACTCTTTTCTCTCACTCTCTTAGTTGTTGTCCCATCCTCTTTCAGTCACTCGGTTTTCTGATTTGTACTTGTCTGGAGACAGTAACTTTATTTTATTTTTTATTTTTTTAAATCGATTATTAACTTATCTGCATCGAGCATCGAATCGCTCTAGAGAGAATCGCGATGCATCTAAGAATCGATTATTTTTCCCACCCCTCCTATATGGAGCTCAGCGTAAATTCTTGCAGGAAGACTTCTAAACTTAATCACATTTCTCTCTCTTCTAAAACTGAACAGCTGCCTCAGAAGCGGCCTTGAATTTCACGAGTCAATCACAGCATGACATCCCTGTTTTAAACCTGTCTCTCTGCTGCTCAGTTGTCATTTCAGGCTAAGAGCACAACCCTCTTCCTCCAGTTGCTCCTCTGGTCTTCATCTTGCACGGCTCCTGGTTCCTCCTTTGGCAAGACTGCCGTCGGCTCCTCGGTTCAGTCTTCGTGTTCCTCTCACCACCATCATTGTCTAGACTCCATCGGGGGATCAGCTTCTGGCTTTCTAACCCCCTAATTATATATAATTTCATAATGATGGAGTCTAATCTCCAAAGACTGTGCATGTTGTAATTGAAGTTTCTGGTCCAGCAGGGGTAGAGGTTTCAAAGTTTAGTGAATGTAACAAATAAGACAGTCGGAGAACTGAACCAAGTTAGGGTTTTGTATTTATTAGGATATATTTGCAAATATAGGAAGAATAACAGAGTCACAAAAGCACAAGCAGCTCAGTGAGTACCGATTCTTCAAATGAGTCAAGGAAACACTGAGCTTAAATGCACATTGGGAAATGGGGAGTGACAATTCAAACATGATCTACCTACAACAATGGTTTACATTTTCTCACAGACAGTGTCCAGATAAGGTTAACAGGTTATAGGTTAACATGCACATAAAAATAAAGATCTTGTCAGATACCTTTCTAAATCTCCCAAGGTGTCATAAACCCACTTCACCTAATCCCCTATCCCCCACGTTCACCTCTGAGATTACATTCCCGTCCTCCGTAACTGGCAGAGGGAGGACCCGGATCTGGGAGGGAAGATGGTTTATAGTGTCCTTTTAGTTTATCAGTTTAAACAAAGGGCCTATGCTTCGTCTCCCAGACTTTCTGTCTCAGCAGTTAAGCAGGATCTAATCAACAGGATAAGAGGAGACAAACAGTTTTTTCAATAGTGCTGAGAGAAGGCTATGTGTTAATAAAAACATAAGAATTAAGTGTAATTTTTTGCCATTACAATGTCATATCATGCATTCGTATAATATCGTAATAAATCTTTGCATATCTGCAACAAAGTCTCTCCTGATTGAAATATTATTACATTTAACAGGTAAAGACTCCATCGACTCCAAATTTTCATTTGTATTTTTAGCCATGAGAGTTGACTGACAGTTATCAAACGGTCGTTTGGAGTCGGTGAAGCTTAGTTGACAGTCCTGATAGACAGTATTGTGTAATATAAGTGCCATTAATTTATCAGCAAAGTGTATGAATACACTGATTGGAGTTTCTTATTACTAGTTGTTTTGTGGCATCATAAATGAATGTACAAAAGTACATGTGCTTTTTATATTATTAAAAGGAAAACAAATTTAGTTGTAGTCTTGCAAATTGTGACCCTGCAAGATCCCCAGTCTTTACATATTATGACTACCGTTAGGATGTGAGATGGTTGTCTTTAGATGTGAGATGGTGTCAGACTTTAGTTTTTTCAAAGTCTGTTCAGAGTCTTCTAGTGTATGGTACGCATAAAACAGACTCTAAAAAGACTTATGAAAATATTAATGTCTGACATCAGGGCTAACCCTGATGTCAGACATAACCCTAAGGTTAGGCTAGACAACCTGTCATAATGTCACTAAGTTTTTAGTCACAGACTATAAGATTTTACTACCAAGACTTAAAACCTACCCTCACCTATGGTCATGAAGGCTGGGTCATGACCGAAAGAACAAGATCCAGGGTACAAGCGGCCAAAATGGGTTTCCTCAGGAGGGTAGCTGGCGTCTCCCTTAGAGATAGGGTGAGAAGCTCAGTTATCCGTGAGGAGCTCGGAGTAGAGCCGCTGCTCCTTTGCGTCGAAAGGAGCCAGTTGAGGTGGTTCGGGCATCTGGTAAGGATGACCCCTGGGCGCCTCCCTAGGGAGGTGTTCCAGGCACGTCCAGCTGGGAGGAGGCCTCGGGGGAGACCCAGGACTAGGTGGAGGGATTATATCTCTAACCTGGCCTGGGATAATATAGTAGGTAATTTGCGATGGAATTTTTTATTTTTTTTTACTTGATGAATTACAAACATGGCAGATTCACACGGGATTAAGACCACAGACGAACTCCCCAATAATTACAAATTACTCAAGGTCCCAATGTAATACTAGTCAAATGCTAACATTTGCTAATTAGAACTAATGACTAAGTACAGCTAAAGCCCTATTCGCACAGTGAATGAACTAGTTTTATATGGGGACCTCTAGTAAAGTCAATATTTGTGAGCCTTTTTAGGTTTAATGTTTTGATTCGCTGACAATAAGAAAATATAGAATAACAGCAGCCTTATGAATCAGGGTGATTTTTAAGTTGAAAAGCGCTAGAGTGGCATTTGCAGGTAAGTTGAGGGTGATTTGTAGAGGTAATGAAATGTCATCAGACGTAGTGTGGTCACTATGTTTTAAGACTGATGATGCTAAGGCGCTTTAAGTGTATTCAAACAATGATTTAACTAAATGCTGAATTTCGATTTCTTTGACATGTTAAGATGTTTGGTTTCCCAGATTATAATTGTATCATTGAATTGGCCATATTTGTCGGCCAAGGTTGGATTACTAACCAAGCATCGACCCTAGAAGGACCCAGAACAGTTGGTATTTCAGGGAGACAGTTATGATTTTCATGCTGAACTTTGGTCACTGAGATGGTTCCCCACCAGTGTCCATACCAGCATGAATAGGACAGGTGGAATCTGTAGAGGACTCTATTAGTGCAATGAAGTTCTTTTCTTCACTTCCTTTTCGTGGTCATATAAGCTAATATACTATTAAAAAAAAAAAATAGTTCAACATTTTGAGAAATATGATTATTTTCTTTCCATCCAAGAATGAGAGGAGGAGATTGATAACAATCTGTGTTAGTGCGAGGGTATGATCTTCTCGCACTTCAGAAACACTAAGTAAGTAAGCATATTTTCCAAAATGTTAAGTATTTTCTTTACTTATTTCCTTGCCTGGTGCAGCAACACCAAGGCAGTGCACAATAAATCAGACCCAATCTTCAAACTTCATGACTCCCTCAAAGCCGTTGTAGGTGAAGGGTTCAAGGACGGGGCTGCAGGTCTCTTGAGCAAGGCAGGCCATCCTATTGTTCTCACAGCTGTCCTCACTGCCTGGGTCAATGTACACACTATCAGCAGAGTGGATAGACGGGTCCTCGTCAAAATAGTTGTGGGGCCGCAGCAGGACCCCGCCCCCGTTGCCCACAGTTACCGTGTTGGGGATGTCCTCGGAGTGGGGGATGTGGAGGAAGCCAGTGGTCACCCAGGCAACCAGGTCCTGCAGGCACATTTTCATACACATCATGCAAATTAAAAAATTCAGCTGAGTTATGTAAGTTCACGTTTACATATGTGTTTATATTATCTTATCACATAGACGGTAAAAATAGTGAACGTAGCATCTGTGACGTCACCCATTGGTTTGTGGACTTCCGTTTTAAAGGGTCGAGTTTGGCGATACGGGCGTCGCCATCTTGGTTTTTTTGTAACCTGACGTGGCGATTTTTTACAACAGGGTGGCACTTAGGGAGGCCAAACCAGTGTAATTTATGGTTGCAAGGGCGCTGTGCTAAGCTAAATGATAAAGACGGAGAGTTGCTGATTTTCAACCCTTCTAATGTGAGTCATCCAGCAGAGTTTTCTGGTAGGTAATCGCAGACCTCCAGGTACTGTCGCCATTCATCTGCATGTACCACAGTACAGAAAATCGGCAAACGTTTTTAAAGCTACCAGCTAACGCTAGCGGTTGCTAGCTAACTTGGTTGAACAAAATGTTTCACTTAACTTTTATGAAGTGAAAACACACAGTAAGAGGGGCAATGTTAAAGACACACTCAAAAAAAAGTTCACAGCTATTTTAATGTACACAGTGCCAGGGTTAGCATTGCTAAGCCTCTATCATGATTGACAGGTCGGCGTGTAGCCACGCCTCTAAAGTATGCCCTGCTTTAAAAAAAATTGGACCATAATTTACAAAATCAACATCATGCTATATTGACGAAGACGTGAAACTAGCGATTAAGGCCATAAACTCATTATGAAAATGTTTACTGAGGTAATAAATCAAGTGAGAAGTAGGGTCATTTCCCCATAAACTGACTTCTTCTTGCAACCAGTGGAGTCGCCCCCAGCTGGAAATGAGATAAAATGCAGGTTTAAAGCACTCCGCATTGGCTTAACTTTTTAGACCCGAAAGCTTTGTCCATTATTTTTACAGTCTACGTCTTTTAATTATTTTTCCCATACACATTCCATCTCAACACACCTCGTCTTCGATGTTTTCGTTGTCTTCAATGTACTTGCTGAAGTCAACAGCTGGATTCCAGATGTTGTTCTGATTGTACAGACTGGAGCTGAACTGCTCTAAATCCTTATGCTTGGTGATGGCAACCTTATACCTGGAGATGACAGAAGAGCCACAAAGAGAGATGGCTTTAGATGGCCAGCAGCATGTCTGAACATCGAAGGCTCTGTGGCTCATCACCAGACAAGAACATTGCTATAAAACGATCCCCAGATTATGTGTAATGGCACATGGCACTTTTTTATATAATGCTGGGCTACTCTGCTAAAGAACCATGACAGAACCACGATCATCACTTTTTCAAATGATACGTTAGAGTCACATAATCACACCCATTAGTGGTGTCACTAGTTCTTTGGGTGACAAACAGCAGTATGTTGTCTGCATGTAGGTGAGATTTAATGTCATGTTTTGTGTAATATGTGACCCAGTGGTCCAAAATATATCATTATGAAATTCAAAACATGCATTCTGTCATCATGTAGTGTATGCACTGTATCTTAATTTCTCTAAAACACTTTGACGAGGAAAAACAAAACGTCCACAAACAAACAAATACAGTCTGACTTCAGGACCAGCCCTGCCTCCTAAAAATTAGGTTCTAAATTCTTAATTCTAAATACAGATATTGTTTCTGACGTATTTTGAGTCAGCGTAGGGCGGAAGTCATGGTGGATGATTAGTCAAACAAGCACAGGACTTTTTTTTACCCAGCAGACCGATGTGTCCTGTGTGAAACCAAAAGCTTATTTAAACTTACATACTTAAGTGCATAACAAAAGCACAATCTTTTTTTTAACCTAACAGTAGTTTTGATTCAATTTACAATGTTAACCACTTGTTTAACAATGCAACCAGTGACAGGTGCATGGATGGGTGTTGAAAGGAACGCAATCCGGGAGAAATTTGACAATGCAGTTTAGTTGTATGGGAAGGTACGTTTTAGGAAACACTTTTGTCAGGACTTCCCTGATCACAGATTGTTACTATCCATGCTGCATAAAAGTACTGGTTGTGAGTTTAAATATAATTATATATAATTTTTACTATTTATTATACAATGTAATCTACATTTTAAATTGAGATTAGTGGAGGTCATAATCTAGTCCTATGAGTATGAGTGTAAAACACATCTTGTCTAACACAACTTTTAATCATCAAGGCAAAAAAGTGTCATTAACTTTTGAAAGTGAGATTTTTTTGACTTTGTGGCTGTTCAGTCTCACCTGGCCCATGACATGGCTCTCTCCTCGGCCTGGCTCTCTGGGAGGTGGTCCCCGGTGAAGCTAAACACCTGCAGCCTGTAGGACCGATGGTGACCCCAGCGGTTGGTCTTGTTGCTGGCGATGTGGAGGTAGCGAGGAGTCTTAGTGTCGTAACGCAGAGCTGCCTCCTGTGTAAGTGCACAGTAAACTAGTAAAATTAGTCCCACAGTCAAGATGTACTTTGTTGGCTGCAACACTGGTGGATTAAAGAGCCCCTATTATGTTTTTTCTCAACTGCCTAAAAACGGCTCGCCCACATTCCTGTTTGAAATACCTCAATTAGTGATGTCATTTGTTGAGAATGCCAGCCCAGTTTTTCATATGTGCTGTTCATATGTGCTGTTGCTTGAGCAAGAATGTTTGAATTTGACAGTATGAGAAACATACTGTCAAATAGCTATATGCCTACATAACTAGGGTGACCAGATTTCCTGGAACTAAAACCGGGACACTTTGCGCGTGACCATAGTGCTCGTGCACGCACATGCTTTTTAACGTGAACATGTGCCAGCGCAGGTCAGACATAGACACAGACAGTGACTTCATTATTTTTGATCGTAGGCGCCTCATCTAATAATAACAGTGTTTTTTCCTGTAAAATTAACAAAATTGCAGCAACAGCTTTTTTCAGTTTAGTGAGAGATTTATGTTGAGATTTTTTCTAAAAAAGATTTTTTGAAGTGTTATTTATTCCAATTACACCAAAAGAATTAAAATGATTGTGATGGTGAATTATTAAAAGAGAAACATAGATTACAATCCAAATATAAAAAAACATAATGGAATATATTGCAGTAAGGCTCTCAGGCATTCTGTATTGCTTTCAACTATTTATTAGATCGATTTTACTAATTATATCTGAGTCAGCACACATGTAGCCTAGGCATAATTTACTCCTCCCTGCTGTTTTGCATCTTTTGTTGGGGAATTAACCTCCTTTAATGTGCATATGACAATTATTCACCTCAATGATACATTAATTCATTTTAATTTATTTATAAAGACCCTGGACTGTAATATTTCAGATGTTTGAGCAAGATTTCTGCTCATGTTCAAAACTTTGTGCACATTCAAAATACAGTATCTGTGTTCTCTGTGATTTTGAGGAGTCATGATATTTTGAGAAAAATAAAGTGATAATAGGCTATTACAAGAATAAAGTCACTATATTTCAGAAAATAATCCACCTGCACTATGGTGCATTACGTGATTGCTCTGCTGATACGGTAGATCTCAGACCTTCTGACAGACACAGAGCCCCGTTTGGGTCTCTGAATGAGACACATAGTTTAGCCACGGAAGTGGAAAACTGAAACTACTGCAGAAATACACAGAGCACAAACGTAACATATCTGCCGCAGCATGTCGACAGCAGAGCGCGTCCATAAACCTGAAGCTGTCCTGCATTTTACAGCGAGAGTGGACACTAAACGACGCACAGGTCTGCTTCAGAGCTCCGTGTGTCAAACTAAATCATTAGTATTGCCCTCCTAAACTTTGTGTTGATGGCATCAATATATTAGACTGATTTGGCTATGATTCCTCCGAAAACTTCACCTTTCACAGCTTTCCTCACTTAAAGACGGTTGCTAGGTGATAGCAACAAATACAGCATGGTTCCGACCACGTAGCTGCCCGTTCTATTTGCCCCGGAAAATAAACTGGACAAAGTTACATTCGGGGCTACACTCAAAACATTTGGGGCTGAAGCCCCAGCAAAATCGGCTCACGCCGCTCCTGGTGTAAACCGGGACATTTTAGCGTCCCGACAGGCTTTTGTCGGGACTCGGGACACGCAATTCAAAATCGGGACTATCCCACCGGGACGTCTGGTCACCCTATACATAACGTTACTACAGACATAGTGATTACATCGCCTTGGTTCTCTCTTATGATACATCCGAGGGCCGTATGCTGTAAAGCTTGTAACGTGGATGAGAGCTGAAGCCATGGATGAGCTTTGTTCACGAAACTGCAGGCTAACTGCTAGCGCTAGTTATTAGCTAGCTAGCTAGTAGCACGACATAATTATTAAATCTCCTTGGTTGTCTAGCTAAATACATCTATCGTTTATTTAGCTAAGCATTTAAATGATCGGGACCAACGAAAACACAATGTTTAACGTATTTTAGACAATGAAAACGGCGAGTTCATGAGTTCGCCACTTGTAAGAGACACGAGAGATAAGCTCATGAACGAGCATGTTGCTACCGGTTGCTAAGACAACACAAATTGTTGCTAGTCCATCGTGACGTCATGGGCCAACAATGCGGAAGATCCAGGCTCCATGTTTGCTTTATGCGCTTTTCAGCACTCTCATTGGAATGTACGGGGCTTCCCGCCGAACACTGTATCCAGTTCTCTTAATACATCCATGGTCTTGACACGCTACATATGTGTACCACGTTTCGTTAGTCTACGTTAAACGTACTGCAGGGGCTACATTTTTTTAATTTTGGGCGCTAGCGAGCCATTTTTGTGCGCCTATTCCCGGAACCCTAAAAATACATAAATGTTCACCAGGCTTGATGCAACTGCCAATTTTGGTGAGTTTTTGAGTTAAGCCCCTCAAAAAGGCGATTAATTTCCAGAAAAGAATAATTCCTTCAGTTTCAATAGGGCCTTAGCCGTTGTCGGCGCTCGGGCCTTAACTAGCCATATAACAGCAAGGCTGCGTCGGAGCTCAGACGCCAGGAACACTCTGGCCAATCAGAGCAGACTGGGCTTTGTCGGGAGTGGGGCTTAAAGAGACAGGCGCTCCAACAGAGCATCTCATACAGAGGGTGAATACAAGTGCAGCAGCCATGAGCAGTATGAGAAAAATGTGTTTTTAACATTAAAGCATGTAAACATGTAAAAGTAAAACCCTGAAAATGTTATTGCCCTATAATATGAACTCAGCAGTATATTTCACAGCATGAAATATTATTATTATTAGAAACATTTTCTCATGAAGATGCAAATATATACTAGAACTGCAAGCAGTTATGATGGGGTCCAAGCCTCCCGATGCCAGTCGCCCCCGACGACCCAGGGAGCATGCGAAAGTGGGACCCAAAGCGTGAAGGTGGGGAAGCAAACGTCACTAAATATCGAGAGGTGTGAGCCGCAAGGTTTGCGGTACATTGCCATTGCAAATATTATATTAACATTGAGGAAAAGGGCCCAAACTGGTTTAGTTGACTATGGCTACGTTCACACCCACACACAAGTCTTAATGCTTAATTTTTTGCTCAAATCTGATTTTTTGTTTGGCTGTTCACATTACCTTTCAAAATGTGGCGTATATCCGATTCCAGTGTGAACTGTTTGCGGTTTTGAACGGACCCGCATGCGCAAAAGAACAATAACAATGACATCAGACGCAGCACGCTGTTGCACAAAAATTAGGGAGATGGAGGAAGTAAGCATTTTCGCTTTTATTTCAAAATGTTTGTTTAATCACACACACATCGTACGCACATTTTCAGCCCCGTTTTGTGCGTACGCCACGTTTATAAATGAGACCCCTGGTCACTTGACCCCCAAAAAAAAAAATCAGATTTGGGCCACTTTTGCCTGCAGTCTGAACATAGCCTATAGCGCCCCCTAATGGCCGATCTTTGCCAAATTTGGTACAGAGCATCGTAGTGGGATGTTGAACAATAATCTCAAGTTTTTTGCTGATAGCATTTCATTTGACTGACATATGATAAAGTTTGTGTTTGGTAGCTAGCTAGGAAATTTAGTTTGGTCGTCAAATGCGCAAACTTTAACGTAGCAAAATTGTTTCCATAACTTTTGGTCAGGTCCATCTGGTCTACCAGGTTTCGTGCAGATCGGTCGCACGGCCTAGGACGAGTTCGAAAAAGTTGGTTTTGCGCATATTGCGAAAAAACTTCTTAGCAGAAATGGCCGTGGCCTACATCATGTGATTCAGCTTAATTCAAGGAAAACGTGGATGTATGGTTTTCTAATGTGTAATGTGTACCACAGTACAGTAGTTAAAGGCAAAAAAAACATTATAGCGCCACGTAGTGGTCCACGTGTAATTTTTGGTAGGTGAGGTAGAGCTGAAGATCTCTGCCCGAACCCGAAGTTCGGTCTTAATTTCTATAATTTAACACGGGCTCGGGCCGGGCTCGGGCTTGCGCTCCAGGTTGCAATATAGAACCATGGCTTGTTACTTTTACAATCCCCAGATAATAAAAACTTTTAATAGTCAGTTAACAAGTATTTGGCATAATACAAAGGTATTTTGGAATAAACCCCTTAATTGTATAAATAATTTATGTTAATGGCAGTGATAGATCAGAACAAAAATAACTGAGACATTCTGCTGCAGATGACGTTTCATGTTATCTCTCGACACTATCAAAAGCCGAGAATATAGTTCATGACCTTTGTTGCACACTATCCTCTAAAGCCTGTTAAATGAAACTTAAATGCAAGTGACTGTTTAAAGGAAGTGAAAGAAGGCTGACCTGTTCTGTTTTAAGTTGCTTCTCCACCAGCTGAGGAACCATAGCATAGTGATCAGGCATCCATGGCAGTGACACATTGACATATTCCATGTCTTTCGTCTGGAAAAAGTTATTCACTCCTGCAGAGAAAATGAAACAAAAATGTTTGTAATAACACAGACAATGCATTTTTCTAAGGGGACATGAGCAAAAAAAAAAATCAAAATCGCTGTATCCCTTGCTCCGGAACAGATTATAAGACTTTCAAATCCGTTTTAAATATCATATCAAAACAATATAATGGTGACGATTTGCAAGCAAAGCAGCAATGTCCTTATAATGAAGACCTAGATTAAAACATAGTGCAACTAACTTCTGTACTGTAGTCATTGCTCTAACTGTCACTGTCATGGCCCAGGCTACATCGATATACGGCTTTCATGTGCTCACACAAAACGTTTTTTTTGCTCATGTCCCCTTAGGGGCTCCGTAGCATTGGGCATGTTGATGCTCTGTAGATCCATGTCAGGTTGTCAGCTGGTTTATGAATGTAATTTTTAAATCAATTTAAAGCTGCAGAGAAAAAAATCATACATCTAGATGAAACCCACTACAGGGGCTACTTCTTTAAAATTTTGTAGGGGGCGCTATTGAGCCCCAGGGCTTGGGTGTGGAAAATTAGCTCCATTAGATGTAAATTTGCACCAGTTATATGTGTGCTTTCATAACTTTCCGAGCATGTTTAGCACTTCAAACATGCTTTTCATTTTGGTGGAATATTAAGAATTCTATTAATTTCAATAGGGCCTTCGCCCACTGACATCGCCAAAAAACCATGGCAATATGAAATGCAATTGATTGAGCTTTATTTAATTTTTTCCTAAAAATAATTTAAACTAAATTTAGGATTGCATTTCCAATTTTTTATATTAAATTGTCAATTGCAAAGTGCATATTTCAATTGATAGATTGACAGTTTCACCAGCCAATGGCAAAATTCACCTGCATTTGGCGCATGGTAATTTCAGGCCCTGGCTGTCCGGTAGAAAATCAGCAGCTCTTTGGGTGCCAGTTTTAAGCAAGCAAGGATCTCTGGGGAGGAACAATTGACCCGTTTCTCATCACTAGTTGGACACTGAAATGTGTGTTATCTAATAGTTGAATCTTATCCTTATTGTCTTTCATGGTCACTGATCAAATTCCTGGTGTTCTGTATGACCTTTAGCTTTGTGCTAAAACTATTTAACTTTGATCAGTAGATTATTAGCGTATCCTGATTTAAATAAGTCTGTCTGCGTTTTGTAGCTTTGTATTGAGAGGACTTTGATGAGAAACAGACTCGTATTGAGCCTATGTAAATCCTCTCAGACTTGTGAGTTGAGTCTCCCCAGGGACTGAGCTTAGCCTAGCCCACACTACATCTTCCTGTAGTTTCCCGTAACCATGTAATCATCCTGGCCAGAAACTGACAGACTACAGCTTTTTTTTAATGAACTTCTGTCCCCACTGCGTGAATAAAACTCATCTGAACCAGCCACAGAATTGGAAATGAAAGAATCTTTTCTTCCACAACACCAATGCCCAAATGAGTTCTGTAAAGATTCTCCCTTGGCTAATTAAATTTACACTAACCATAAGCCACACTATATATTCCACAACATGTGTACAATGTTGTAAAATTACCATATTAATAGCCGTCAACATGACCCGATGGGTGTTGTAGGTCTCTTCTTTAAATGTTTGTGTGGTTAAGCCTATTTCTAGTAGTGGTGCCTCTAATTGTTCTGTTGTAATGGTTGTGTTGTACTTTTTGTTCTTTTTAGGGCTTCAACTAACAATTATTTTCCTTGATTAATCTGTTGATAATTTTTTCCATTAATCGATTAGTTGTTGGGTTGATCAGTGTTCTAAGTCAGAATTCAGAGAAGGAATTCAGAATTCTTTAAACTCAGGATTGAGAATTCTGTATTTTTTCTCAGAAATCTGATTTATTGTCAGAATTCTGACTTTAAACTCATAATTCTGACTTTAAACTCAGAACTTCAATACATGTTTTACATTGGCCCTGATGCTTTTCCAAAGTTTGAAATGTATTGCCACTCACCCAACACATCTAGGTCCACTTTGAAGTTGATAAAGTGGGTGTGGATGTTCCCCAGCACGTTCTCGGCGACCTGGTGTCCATATTTCAGACTACCATCCACCAGGTAAGAAGAGGAGATGTAGCCGGTTGCGTGCACTTTGGCCTCCACTGAGCCACTCTGGTAGAAGATGAAATCCCACATGTAGTCATAGTTTCCAATTGCTGTGATGGTCCTAAACACCAGGGCGCTGTTCACCATCCCCCCGTAACTATTGGAGAAAAAGTCAGCGAAGTGCCTCCGCAGGGGCTGACCCATGTTGTGCTCAAACACACATATTGAATTAATATATCTGACCGGGACTGAAACATCTATGTAGCGGTATGTGTCCACGTAGGTGGCTTCATGGGGGCAATCTACGCCACGGACCAGTTCGTGTGCGAAGCGCCCTATCCCGATGCTCGCGTCCAGAAACTTTGTTAGAATCATCCCCGGAGTCACTGAACCGTAGACTGACATGGCCTCCTGCACGCTCAACTCGTAGATTATCCTGTCACTTTTGAAACGCACATCAAACACCCTCAAGCCTGTGACAGAGCTGAGCCCGAAGGCGAAGCTCCAGTCCAGGTACAGGACATGGTTGTTGCTGATGCTATAGCGTTTCCCCTCTGCGTTAAACAGCTGCGGGCCAATCTGCAGAGGCTTGTGCCTGGGTTTCAGTGAACCGTAGTCGGGCGTCTCCTTGTAAACTATTTTCTTAATAGACCCCGTTTCATATTTCTCTTTAAGCTCTTCTACAGTGTCGAAGTATTGGCCGTTATAAAGCAGACGCTCCACTTTCCATTCGGACGCGTTGACGCTCTCGTGGTTGATCAGCAGCTCGAAGCCCACCGGGTGGATGTACGTGCCGCTCATATCCCTAAAGTAAGATATCCAGGTATTTCTGTCCCCGGATCGAATTCCACGGGGCATCTGCTCGAACGTGTTCACCTTCTTGTTCTGATCTACGTCGAAGCTCTCCTTCATGAGCTTCCCAAGCTTGGAGAAGACCTCACCCACATATTTGAAAAGCAAGTCGTATTCCCCGATGGTGACCGTACGCGCAGTGATAGGCAGTTCCATGTTGTACCTCTCAATGGTGACATCTCTGTGGTATGTCGGGTTAGGAAGAGGCCCCACTACGTACTCCTTAACATAGCCTTTTGCGCCGTGAAAGACCACCACGGTAGCCTCTCTATCCGGCTTGGCGCTTTTCCCGTCCAAGTAAGCCAGCGCGTCCGCTTTTTTGGGCAGAGATAGATCTATTAAAAACAAGAAATTCCCCCATGGCTTGGTGATCTGGTTGGTGGATATATCCAGGTCTTTCTGCGTGAGCATGAACTGCTGGACCTGCAAGTACTCCTGCCGGCTGAGGTCAGCGAACACGAGGCTGCGCTCGTCGTGTTTGCGCTTCAGCGGGTGGACACGCTGAGTGGAACATTTAGGTGCCCTGCTGGTGTGGATGCCGATCAGGACGATGTTGAGAATGATGGAGACGAGGACGAACAGGATAAGCGCCCATTTTACAAAAGAGTTCATCATCCGTTCTATTCTTACGCACACCCGTGCTTGGAGAAAGGGAGAAGAGGAATGAGCCCTGGGCAGGACGTGTAAGCGGTCAGAAGCGTTTGAAAAAGAGAGGCGCGCTCATCAACTCTTCCGTCTCCACCGGAAGAGTTTCTATATGGATCCCATAACCCCCTGCCCCTTCCTCGCCATTTGAATGAACATCTTTTGAAATGCAGTTTAATGCAGACTCTGTTCAGCAGCTACACACCCTCATGAATTAAATCGTCTAATTGTGAGGCATAAGTAACCTTTCTGTGACAAGGTAGAAACAGATCTGTGTATAGGAACTTCTGCTAAAAAACTACTGTAAAGCTGTTTCAGTAACAGAAACAGGGTTAACACATACATCAAAGAAGCTGGGTGGAGGCTAAAACGCATCTGCATAGATATATGTCTGTAGGAGCTTCTTAGAGAAACTACTGTAAAGCTGTTTAAGTGCCATAAATAGGGTTAAGACATCGTAAAAGCCCTACGGAGGCCCAAAAGCATCTTTCCTGCATAGAGATCTGTATATAGGAACTTCTAAGAAACTACTGTAAAGCTGTTTAAGTAACAGAAACAGGATTAACACATCAAAGAGGCTGGGTGGAGGCTAAAACGCATCTGCATAGAAATGTTCGTAGGAGTTTCTTAGAGAAACTACTACTATTTAAGTGACATAAACAGGCTGTTTAAGTAACATAAACAGGGTTAAGACGTCATAAAAGCCCTAAGGAGGCCCAAAAGCATCTTTCCTGCATAGAGATCTGTGTATAGGAACTTCTAAGAAACTACTGTAAAGCTTGTTGAAGTGACATAAACAGGGTTAACACATCAAAGAAGCTGGGTGGAGGCTAAAATGCATCTGCATAGAGATATGTTTGTAGGGGTTTGTTAGAGAAACTACTGTAAAGCTGTTTAACATATCATAAAAAGCCCTAAGGAAACCCAAATGCATCTTTCCTGCATAGAGATCTGTGTATAGGAACTTCTAAGAAACTACTGTAAATCTTGTTGAAGTGACATAAACAGGATTAACACATCAAAGAAGCTGGGTGGAGGCTAAAACGCATCTGCATAGAGATATGTTTGTAGGGGCTTGTTAGAGAAACTACTGTAAAGCTGTTTAAGTGCCATAAACAGGGTTAAGATATCATAATAGCCCTAAGGAGGCCCAAAAGCATCTTTCCTACATAGAGATCTGTGTATAGGAACTTCTAAGAAACTACTGTAACGCTGTTTAAGTAACAGAAACAGGGTTAACACATCAAAGAAGCTGGGTGGAGGCTAAAACGCATCTGCATAGAGATATGTTTGTAGGGGCTTGTTAGAGAAACTACTACCATTTAAGTAACATAAACAGGGTTAACGCATCATTAAAAAGCCCTATGGAGCCAAAACGCATCATTCCTGGATAGTGATCTGTGTATAGGAACTTCTGCTAAGAAACTACTGTACAGGTTGTTTAAGTGACAGCAACAGGCATAACACATCATGTAAAGCTATGTGGAGACCCAAACGATTCTTCTGCTAAGAAACTACTGTAAAGCTGTTTAAGTAACAGAAACAGGATTAACACATCAAAGCGGCTGGGTGAAGGCTAAAACGCATCTGCATAGAAATGTTCGTAGGAGTTTCTTAGAGAAACTACTACTATTTAAGTGACATAAACAGGCTGTTTAAGTAACATAAACAGGGTTAAGATATAATAGCCCTAAGGAAACCCAAAAGCATCTTTCCTACATAGAGATCTGTGTATAGGAACTTCTGCTAAGAAACTACTGTAAAGCTTGTTTAAGTGACGAAACAGACATAACACATTACATAAAGCTATGTGGAGACCCAAATGATTCTTTTGCTAAGAAACTACTGTAAAGCTGTTTAAGCGCCATAAACAGGGTTAAGACATCATAAATGCCCTAAGGAGGCCCAAAAGTATCTTTCCTGCATAGAGATATGTGTATAGGAACTTCTGCTAAGAAACTACTGTAAAGGTTGTGTAAGTGACATAAACAGGGTTAACACATCATGTAAAGCTATGTGGAGACCCAAACGATTCTTCTGCTAAGAAACTACTGTAAAGCTGTTTACGTAACAGAAACAGGATTAACACATCAAAGAGGCTGGGTGAAGGCTAAAACGCATCTGCATAGAAATGTTCGTAGGAGTTTCTTAGAGAAACTACTACTATTTAAGTGACATAAACAGGCTGTTTAAGTAACATAAACAAGGTTAACACATAATTAAAAAGCCCTATGGATGCCAAAATGCATTATTCCTGGATAGTGATCTGTGTATAGGAACTTCTAAGAAACTACTGTAAAGCTTGTTTAAGACATAAACAGGATTAACACATCAAAGAGGCTGGGTGGAGGCTAAAACGCATCTGCATAGAGATATGTTTGTAGGGGCTTGTTAGAGAAACTACTGTAAAGCTGTTTAAGTGCCATAAACAGGGTTAAGATATCATAATAGCCCTAAGGAGGCCCAAAAGCATCTTTCCTGCATAGAGATCTGTGTATAGGAACTTCTGCTAAAAAACTACTGTAAAGCTGTTTCAGTAACAGAAACAGGGTTAACACATCAAAGAAGCTGGGTGGAGGCTAAAACGCATCTGCATAGAGATATGTTTGTAGGGGTTTGTTAGAGAAACTACTGTAGAGCTGTTTAACATATCATAAAAAGCCCTAAGGAAACCCAAATGCATCTTTCCTGCATAGAGATCTGTGTATAGGAACTTCTGCTAAGAAACTACTGTAAAGCTGTTTCAGTAACAGAAACAGGATTAACACATCAAAGAAGCTGGGTGGAGGCTAAAACGCATCTGCATAGAGATATGTTTGTAGGGGCTTGTTAGAGAAACTACTACTATTTAAGTGACATAAACAGGCTGTTTAAGTAACATAAACAGGGTTAACGCATCATTAAAAAGCCCTAAGGAAACCCAAATGCATCATTCCTGGATAGTGATCTGTGTATAGGAACTTCTGCTAAGAAACTACTGTACAGGTTGTTTAAGTGACAGCAACAGGCATAACACATCATGTAAAGCTATGTGGAGACCCAAACGATTCTTTTGCTAAGAAACTACTGTAAAGCTGTTTAAGTAACAGAAACAGGATTAACACATCAAAGAGGCTGGGTGAAGGCTAAAACGCATCTGCATAGAGATATGTCTGTAGGAGCTTCTTAGAGAAACTACTGTAAAGCTGTTTAAGTGCCATAAACAGGGTTAAGACATCATTAAAAAGCCCTATGGAGGCCAAAATGCATCATTTCTGGATAGTGATCTGTGTATAGGAACTTCTTCTAAGAAACTACTGTAAAGCTTGTTTAAGTAACAGAAACAGGATTAACACATCAAAGAGGCTGGGTGGAGGCTAAAACGCATCTGCATAGAGATATGTTTGTAGGGGCTTGTTAGAGAAACTACTGTAGAGCTGTTTAACATATCATAAAAGCCCTAAGGAAACCCAAATGCATCTTTCCTGCATAGAGATCTGTGTATAGGAACTTCTGCTAAGAAACTACTGTACAGGTTGTTTAAGTGACAGAAACAGACATAACACATTACATAAAGCTATGTGGAGACCCAAATGATTCTTTTGCTAAGAAACTACTGTAAAGCTGTTTAAGCGCCATAAACAGGGTTAAGACATCATAAATGCCCTAAGGATGCCCAAAAGTATCTTTCCTGCATAGATATGTGTATAGGAACTTCTGCTAAGAAACTACTGTAAAGGTTGTGTAAGTGACATAAACAGGGTTAACACATCATGTAAAGCTATGTGGAGACCCAAACGATTCTTCTGCTAAGAAACTACTGTAAAGCTGTTTAAGTAACAGAAACAGGATTAACACATCAAAGAGGCTGGGTGAAGGCTAAAACGCATCTGCATAGAGATATGTTTGTAGGGGCTTGTTAGAGAAACTACTATATTTGTCATAAACAGGCTGTTTAAGTGCCATAAACAGGGTTAAGACATCATAAAAAGCCCTATGGAGGCCCAAAATGCATCATTTCCTGCATAGTGATCTGTGTATAGGAACTTCTAAGAAACTACTGTAAAGCTGTTTAAGTAACAGAAACAGGATTAACACATCAAAGAGGCTGGGTGAAGGCTAAAACGCATCTGCATAGAAATGTTCGTAGGAGTTTCTTAGAGAAACTACTACTATTTAAGTGACATAAACAGGCTGTTTAAGTAACATAAACAGGGTTAAGACGTCATAAAAGCCCTAAGGAGGCCCAAAAGCATCTTTCCTGCATAGAGATCTGTGTATAGGAACTTCTGCTAAGAAACTACTGTAAAGCTGTTTAAGTAACAGAAACAGGATTAACACATCAAAGAGGCTGGGTGGAGGCTAAAACGCATCTGCATAGAGATATGTTTGTAGGGGCTTGTTAGAGAAACTACTGTAGAGCTGTTTAACATATCATAAAAAGCCCTAAGGAAACCCAAATGCATCTTTCCTGCATAGAGATCTGTGTATAGGAACTTCTAAGAAACTACTGTAAAGCTTGTTTAAGTGACGAAACAGACATAACACATTACATAAAGCTATGTGGAGACCCAAATGATTCTTTTGCTAAGAAACTACTGTAAAGCTGTTTAAGCGCCATAAACAGGGTTAAGACATCATAAATGCCCTAAGGAGGCCCAAAAGTATCTTTCCTGCATAGAGATATGTGTATAGGAACTTCTGCTAAGAAACTACTGTAAAGCTTGTGTAAGCGACATAAACAGGGTTAACACATCATAAAAACCCTATGGAGGCCCAAATAAATGCATCTTTCCTGCATAGTGATCTGTGTATAGGAACTTCTGCTAAGAAACTACTGTAAAGGTTGTTTAAGTGACAGCAACAGGGATAACACATCATGTAAAGCTATGTGGAGACCCAAACGATTCTTTTGCTAAGAAACTACTGTAAAGCTGTTTAAGTAACAGAAACAGGATTAACACATCAAAGAGGCTATGTGAAGGCTAAAACGCATCTGCATAGAAATGTTTGTAGGAGCATCTTAGAGAAACTACTACTATTTAAGTGAAATAAACAGGCTGTTTAATAACATAAACAGGGTTAACTCATTAAAAAGCCCTATGGAGGCCAAAATGTGATGCATTTGCACTAAGCAGGAATGATTTCCTGCATAGTGATCTGTGTAAAGGAACTTCTGCTAAGAAACTACTGTAAAGCTGTTTAAGTGACAGAAACAGGGTTAACACATCAGAGAAGCTGGGTGGAAGTTAAAACGCATCTGTATAGAGATATGTTTGTAGGGGCTTGTTAGAGAAACTACTGTAAAGATGTTTAAGTGACATAAACATATCATAAAAAGCCCTAAGGAAACCCAAATGCATCTTTCCTGCATAGAGATCTGTGTATAGGAACTTCTGCTAAAAAACTACTGTAAAGCTGTTTCAGTAACAGAAACAGGGTTAACACATCAAAGAAGCTGGGTGGAGGCTAAAACGCATCTGCATAGAGATATGTTTGTAGGGGCTTGTTAGAGAAACGCACCAGTACAGAGTCAGTCTTATTAGCCATTAAGATTAATTTGTCCTTAAAACAAGCAAAACAACCTGATGTGTCTGCTGATGATTTTCTCTATTAATTAATCATAAACTAAGCATCTCTTTTCTTTCTTCTGCTACAGCTTGAAGTTTTGGCACAAAGACACAGGATTCAAAAGAAGAACATATACAATGTTATAATCTCTGTATTAAGGGAAGATGTCTTGGTATGTTTATACTTGGGGCTGCAACTGACTATTATTTAAAATTACCAATCAACCTGCAGATTATTTTCTTAATCGATACATCGATTTCCCATTGCCCATTGCATTGCATTGAGATGTATTCAAATTGTTAAAAGATAATTAGTTTATAATCATGTAAATCCAAGAAAAGCATCAAATCTTCACATGTAGAGAAGCTGGACCAGAGAATATGTTTTTGCTGCTAAAATGACTTCAATTGCTAATCAAAATTTTAGGCCTTTAATTCCACAGGACAGATGAAGACATGTAAGGAGAGAGAGAGAGGGGAATGACATGCAGCAAAAAGACCACAGGTTGGAGGCGAACGGCCACTGTGTCAAGGAGTAAACCTCTACATATGTGCCCCTGCTCTACCAACTGAGCCAACCCAGCCACACAAAATGTTAAATTGTTTAATCATTGCAGAAATAATCTGCAGTGAAACTTAATTTATTAATAGAAGTTAAATTAAACACATTGTGTAAAACCAATCAATTGAATGTTAAAATATTTTTATTTTTATTTTGAACATGCAGTTTGTGCTTGGGGAGTACTTGCATCGTGTAATTACACTTTTACATGTAGTTACATGTAAAAGTGTAATTACACTCGATTTTACAGTAGCTTGCTGGTAGTTCAACTATCTTTGCATATAGTGATTAAAGAAGTTGAATTATGTTTTTTGTACTTTAGGCTATGATGTGCATAAAAGCCACTGAAATATACATAAAACCCAGGTTTATTCTGCCATAGTGTCATTCCTAATATGACCACCAGCAGTAAGGGGGCTTTCACTTCAGGGACCTAAACCTGGATCATAAAAGTTGACCCCAAAGCAACGAGGACAATATAAAATAGACTACTTATATTTGTCTTAAATGTGCGGTGAAGGGAGGATACTGGTGTTAGTGTACGCGGAGCATTTGGGCCAGGTCGCTACGCACACACTACGCACTGCGCTCAGCGAAGAGCGGGTCAATGACAGATGAGAAGAGGTCTTTCTGCATGTTGCAGTGTTAGTTTAGTTTGCTGTCACATTACTCGACCCATTGCACATTTTTAAGTGGGTATATCTTGGAGATTTCTTAGTGGGTATACTGCGTATACCTGCGTATCATGTAGACTACACCACTGCTTTTACTCTACTATAGGTCTACTATAGGTCCCTGGGAGTTCAGACCAAAGAGTAGCGACGAGACGAGCTGAATCCTCCAGTTACTTGCAACGCTCCAGTCTGCAATGCTCTGAAAGCTGCCAGTTCACACCAATGCAACGACACGGTGCTGATGCAAGATGATTCTTGATAGCACAACAACTCTTCGTACTTCTGTCTAACTTCCGACTTTGCGGCTATTTTGTAGCTGGATATATATCATTTGTTGCGTCTAAATATGAATGGGGATACGGTTAGTGATAACGAGATGCTTAATACAGTTGCAGAATCTTTGATTCTCTGCTTTGTTTTAATGCCCTTTGGCTCTCTTCAGTAGCTAACTCTCTACCTCGCTCGTCCACATACCATTACCGTACACGTGGGTGCTCGTTTTGCCGTACTAAGTGATACAGAGTGCACTGTAAGAAAAAAATCTAATTATTATTGTTGTTCTTATTATTTAGGGGGGCTTAGGAACATTTTAGGGTTGCTTCAGCACCCCTAAAATAGGCCTAACGACGTTCCTGGAATCAACTATTCTAAAAAGTGATTCACTTGTTTAAATCACTTATTTAACTGCATAGTGGATGTACCTGGGTGAATGTGTTGAAAATAATGCAACATTACGTTATTCCAATGTGGTTATGGTATCACATTTATTTGTCATGTCAGTGGAATATAAAATTAAGTTTTACTCTCTAAGTTTGGAGACAGTAATTTTAGTTTTGCTTCGGCCAAACACACTAAATGTTTCAGATTTTCCCCAGAGATAGAAACCAAAATTTAAGTCTTTCATTTTCTATGGAGGTTAAAAAAGATGTGTGGTCTCCTCCTTTCTCCCGTGAAGTTTCTGAATGTTAATTTGCTCTTTTGCTTAGAACAACTTCCAGAACATAGATGGTAGTGTGGGACAGACATCACATACATTGATTAATAAGAGATGGAGGAAAGGAAATATCAGAGACACATTTTTATTGACTTGCTTTTATGTTATGCCGTCTTCCGTCTATCATTTTGTTTATTGAACTGTAACTTTTTCTGTCCTTCAAAACTGCCCCATCTTCTGTTTTCCTATTACAATGGTGTGTACATAATGTGTGTTGATTTGCTTTTGTTTCTTCTGTCAAAGCGCTTTGTAAACTATTGTTTTTAAAGGTGCTATACAAATAGTTATTTTTATCGTTTAAAAAAAACCCAAATATTCTCTGATTCCAGGTTCTCAGGATTGTGAGGATTTTTCTTTGTCATATATAATATTAAAGAAACTACTGTAAAGCTGTTTGTGACATAAACAGGGTTAAAACATCAAAGAAGCTGGGTGAAGGCTAAAACGCATCTGCATAGAAATGTTTGTAGGAGCTTAGAGAAACTACTACTATTTAAGTGACATAAACAGGCTGTTTAAGTAACATAAACAGGGTTAACACATCATTAAAAAGCCCAATGGAGGCCAAAATGTGATGCATTTGCACTATGCAGGAATGATTTCTTGCATAGTGATCTGTGTATAGGAACTTCTGCTAAAAGAAACTACTGTAAAGCTGTTTAAGTAACAGAAACAGGATTAACACATCAAAGAGGCTGGGTGAAGGCTAAAACGCATCTGCATAGAAATGTTTGTAGGAGTTTCTTAGAGAAACTACTACTATTTAAGTGACATAAACAGGCTGTTTAAGTAACATAAACAAGGTTAACACATAATTAAAAAGCCCTATGGATGCCAAAATGCATTATTCCTGGATAGTGATCTGTGTATAGGAACTTCTAAGAAACTACTGTAAAGCTTGTTTAAGTGACAGAAACTGGGATAACACAGTAGTAGTAGCTTCCAATTGAAATGCATTAGTTTAAAAAACGTGCTAACCATCACGAAAAAAATGTGTACACGAATCAATGTGTCACTTTTTCACAAACTGCCGTGAGACTAGGTTGGACTATAAGCCAAATCAGGGATGGGTTTTGAGTTAGTTATTTGAAAGTACATCATTTTTTAGCTTTCTTTAGTTGTGAAGTAGCCTAGTGCTACCAGAGTAGTGACATTGCTCAGACTGTAGCACTGTAACATACAGATGTCATGTTCTGCTTCAGCTCCTCCACAGTTTGGTCCTTGAACAAGGACTTTAAATCTGTGTGACCTCCTCAGGAGCTCCAGCTTCAGATGTGTGTGTGACACACACACACACACACACACACACACACACACACACACACACACACACACACACACACACACACACACACACACACACACACGTTCTCTATCTCTATCAAAGATCACTTCTTGTATTAATATAAAATCAAATCTCAAAGCATGTGTGTCTGGTTTGTCTTTTATCTGTCTTTGAATGACAACACATTAAACCAATTCCAGGGATTAAAGGTGAATGAATACCACTGTGTGTGGTTTGAAGAATACATGCAGCCAGAGGGAATTCCTCTCTCTGTACCTCAATGCAGATGCTTCCTGCTGATAGTGAAATTAGACTTTATTTAATTAGACATCTGCAGTACAGCTGCTGGCTGAATGAGAAACTGCAGAGTGGCATGAGGACATTTAAACAAACAGCAGCAGGACAGGGGACAGTTGGACTCTGCTGACTGCAGACAGGACACTGTGTGGAAGAAGGGGATGAATAATCCTTCCAGCTGTCTGAGATCTCCATGCATCCTCTTTTAGTTAAGCCGCTCTCCTCTCACCATCACTGTCAAGCCGCTGGGAATAAAACACACTTCCTGTCAGAAAATTCTAAATAAAACTCCTATTCACCAACACAGGTTGCAACATGTTTTATTACTACAACCTAACATACACAGCCAGCAGGTACACAGAGCCGGAGCAATACATTTCTTTCTTTCTTCTTTCTTCTTGTTTGGTCAAAGTGCAGCACATTTAAGACACACAGGCATATAAGTAGGTACCCCCCCTGCACACTTACACAAAATAACATTTAAGAATACATAGTTAAGTAGTGAAGTTAAGTTTACAATTTAAAAACAATAAAATAGAAACACAGTGTTACCAGAGTGGACAATACAATTCATTATCTTGTCTTCTATCTTTCATTAAAAAGTCCAATAGCAGAGGGGACAAATGACACGCTAAACCTTTTGGTTCTAACTGACCTTTGCAGCAGCCTACTGTTGCCATGATTGCTGAGGTGGAACCGCCCATATAAGGGGTGGGTAGGATCCTTAAGAATCTGCTCAGCCTTACTCACAATAAGATCTGACCATAGCTGAGTGACTGACGTCTGACTACATCCAATAATTTTACTCGCTGTCTTTACCAAACGCTGCAATTTATCTTGTTGTTGTTTGCGCATGTTCCCAAATACACAGACTAAGCCATAGGACAATACGCTCTGAAGGACGTTTTATAAAACAATTCTGAAATAATACTGTCCACTTGAAAGTAGTTAAGCTTACGTAAAAAGAACATCCGCTGTTGTAATGTTTTTTACCTTAGACGTAGTACATATATCAAATTTGAGTTGGGCATCAATTTCAATGCCTAAATATTTGTAGCTACTAACCCTCCCAATTTGGCTAAAATCAATGACCATTTCTTTTGTTTTATTTCCATTAACAGCCAGGAAGTTGTCTTTACACCATTTGGTGAAGTTACTCACCTCTTCCTCAAAGCTAGTTAGCGCTGAGCTATCAGGTTTCAAATACCAGCAGTCTGTATGACACCTGTTAGCGCTGAGCTATCAGGTTTCAAATACCAGCAGCCTGTATGACACGGAGAAAGCAGCCACACTGGAACTGCTGCAAAGTGCTGCAAACTCTGTCTCATTAACCGCTGATCACTGGACGTCAGTGAGTAATCAAAATTATTTAGGAGTTACTAAACACTATATTGACTCTGGTAAGGATAGGGACTTTTAGTTTTTTAGTTAGGTACTTGGAGGAATTGTGAAATAATGACACACATTTTTCTTTTGTTTACATAAAATAATAACTACAAATCTTAAAGTAAAGTTCATAAAGTAACTTTCTTTGCATTCATTTGATTCCCAATCAAGATACACTGGAAATAATTGCTTTCCATTGTTTATATGTACTTAAAAACTGTTCTGAAATGCAAAATAATAGAATTTTAATCATGTGATAAAATATGCGATTAATCGCGATTAAAAAAATTAATCATTTGACAGCCCTAACAAAAACACATCATTTTGTTTTCATCATCAGTTTTGGAATCCTCACCTTTGATCAACAGAGTGGCGTCCATCTTTGAAGTATAAAGGTTGACCCATAGACCGGTCACTCTTCATGGACACACAGCTGGGTCCAGGTCCAGGTCCAGGTCTGTGCTGCTTCTCTGGGCTGAAACACAACACACAAAGAGCTTTGAGTGTGAATAATGATGATGGAGTGATCTGAGTGGTGGGCAGTTAGAGATGGTCCTCTCACCTCTGTTCCCCAGACAGAGTGGTTTTAGAGGGAGGGACTCCCTCTTCTCTGTCCTCACACTCACTCAGGTGTGGACACTGAGTCCACACCTTCATCTGGAGAGGAAACACTGAGAGCAGCAGTCCAATCATTCATCAGCACATCATCACTCATTCATCCCTCACATCACTTCTCCTGGAAAAAAAGCCCAATATCAGCAGCTGGTCCTCTGATTGGCTGCTTCGCTCTGTTTCATATCAGTGTCAGTTGAATCCTTTTGACTTGTTGGACTGTTGCTCAGACTAAAGGAGCCGTTAGAAAACATGACTGAACTCTGGGAACTACTGAGGGCCTTTTCTCATCACTTCATCACATTTCATTCACTCAACACGGAGAACTAATCAACACATGGATCAATAGTGGTTTGTTATTGGACATAGAAGATGCTGCTGGTTCTCACTGGTCAGTGGTGAGAATGAATCAGAGCAGAGGATGCTGCCATCAGCTGCTCTAGTTCCATCAGTCCACTAGATAGCCTCATGGAGCTGTTTGGAGGATTAAAGTGCTTCATAGAAATCAGAGCGGAATGTAATTCTGTGTGGCGAAAGTAAAAAAAAATTACCTCCTATGTCCTTTCCTAACCACTTCTCCTTAACCCCAATCATGAGGTCAAGGAACAACCCGGTCTCACAGCAGTTCGTGAAATGGTCATGTTATTTTGATCTACTGATACGTGTACAGGGACACGTTTTTCTACTTTATTACTTTTATTGGAACGTTACTATTTCACGACCTGCTTCTCTGGGGGAGATGGTGACAACATGATCCGCCGTCTCTGGGGGACACAACAACGGGGAAATTAAACGCCGCTTGGCGGCGACAACTGCCATGACACTGGCCTGCCCTGGGGGATGCAAAAATGGCAACGCCACACACGGTAGACGGTGAAAACAACACCCGCCGGGACACAATCCGCAGTCTCTGGGGGACGCAAAAACGGAGAAATTAAACACTGCACGCTGGCAACAACAACGGGGGATGCGGTACAACAACGGGACGGTTGTGATTAGGAAAAGAGAGACGGGGAAAGGTTGTGGTTAGGAGAACAAGAATACGGAAAGGAACTACCACATGCGGGACTCGATCCCTGGTCTCCGGGGTGAAAGTCCTGTGTTGTTTGACCCATCCACCACCCCAACCAATCTCCCTACGTGGATTTTCGGCTTTTCAATACTATTCGCTACCATAATCGTGCTGTTATCACGTAATATGCTTCCTATTTAAATCATTAGTTTAAAATTCGTGCTCACCAACACGATTAAAACCACAAAAACGTGTCCCTGTAGACGTATCAATAGATTAAATAACGTGTAAGTGAAAGTGAAGTGACACAGTTTCTTATCATTAACCAGAGTGTGTGTGTGTCCTCACTTCACTATGAAAGTATGCATTCTGAGTGATTGGACCACTAGCAGAGCCAGAAAAAAAACTAATGTGGGTGTCAGTGCTCGAATTATCTTTTTGTCTTTAAGGGGGTCTCTGTATCTCATAAAAAAAAAAAAGTTGGTACACCCTGCACATAGCCTAACAAGGCTATACAATTAAATAGCCTAGGCGCGAGTGGCGCTTTTGCGCAGTATATGCGCACGGTAGGCCTACGCTATAACTTGACACACGCACACAACAGAGAGTTTTTTCAATTTCGCAATACAAAGAAATAGACTAAACGATTTAGTCTGTGTCATTCTCAATTTCACAATGAAATAAAACGTAACTCATTTGAACCAGACCACCGTCTTAGATAGTGTCAAACACAATAATGCATGTAGTCTAACTTATACACAGGGAAAATGCACTAACTGGCAGAAATGAATAAAGCCATTGCACAGCCAAACTATGTACACGTAGTGATAACAACACCTGGGTGTTCAGTCGTCTCATGTGTTGAACCCTGGAAAAAAATAGACGAACAATTTTGGAATTTGCACTGAGATGTTATCGGGTAGGCTATTCACTGAATATTCCGCCATCAGAGATTGCATTGTATTACTGACAGGTGTTTCAAAATATCTGGGAACTTTTCCGGAGTTCTGAATGGCAGAGGATAGCTACAGATTTATTTATTAGGGGTCCAAGCCCGAGTCTGTAAGAACGGGCAATAGCAAAGCTATGCTGTTCGCACAGCAGGGCTGTAGAACCCTCTTGTTTTTCTACTGATTTTTATTATTCTTCTCCGCCTAAAACTCCGACTACAGCCTAAACCGTACATGGTGTGGGGTTGGCATTTTCAGGAATGGTCCAGAACTCCGCAAGGACCTCAGGCGCAACAATTCACCCTCTTCCACCACTAGGTGGCGCTATAGCAGAAAAAACTTGTTTGGCCCTATAACTCGCACACCATACATTCAAAAACCATACATCCACGCGTTCCCTGGATCCAACTGAATCACATGATATAGGCCACGCCCATTTCCGCCTAAACTTTTATGCGTGAAAAATTGTGATTTATCAAAAACCTACTTTTTCGAACTCCTCCTAGACCGTGCGACTGATCGGCACGAAATTTGGCAGGTAGCATCTCCAGATGGGCCGGCCAAAAAGTTAAGAAAAATAATTTTGATAGGATAAAAATGCAAATATTACGCACAAACAAATTTGTGTAGCTAACTATGAAAACACCAACTTTGCCATATCTCGGCCAAACTTTAGATTCTTGTTTACCATGACCCTCTGAAGGTCACCCACGCGTTTTACAAAAATCGGCCACTAGGGGGCACTACAAGTACAAAAAGTTTATAGCTCATGAACCGCTCATTCGATTTTTACAAAATTTGTTGGGTACCATCTAGGGCCACTCCTAGACCCTCAACCCTAGAATGGGGTACTGAGGGGTCAAAGTGGACATGGTCTATGGGACCCACGTCTAAATTTGCTACTTACACTAACGTGAAAAACTTTAAATTTACAGGGTAGATAGACAATGGGTCATGGACCACACCTACCACAAATTACACGTGGACCACTAGGTGGCGCTATAATGTTTTTTTGCCTTTAACTCCCACATTACACATCGCACATTAAAAATCCTTACATCCACGTGTTCCTTGTAGCATCGTAGCATCTCCAGATGGACATGACCAAAAGTTATTCAAGGGATTTTGCTACGTTTGCATTTGACGACCAAACTAATTTTCCTAGCTAGCTACCACACACGTATCATATCATATCTCAACCAAATTAAATGTTATCAGCAAGGAACTTGAGATCATTGTTCAATATCCCACTACGATGCTCTGTACCAAATTTGGCAAAGATCGGCCTTTAGGGGGCACCATAAGCAACATTATTTGTTTTGGCCAATAACTCAATGCATTTAAATGGGAAGTTTGCAATTGCAATATCTCTGCCACAGTACATGCAATCAACACGAAACCTGCTCGTTCGGCATGCCGCTCTGAGGCTGTGTACCAAATTTGGCGAAGATCGGCCATTAGGGGGCGCTATAATCAACGTAGACAAGTTTTGGCCCTTTTACTCTATGTTAATGCCATATTTGCAATGGAAATTTACCACAGACCTTGCAGCTCACACGTCTCAACATTTACTGACGTTTGCCTCCTACCGTTAGGTTTTGGTTTTCACTTTTGCGTGCTCCTTTGGTTTTTTACAATAAACAAACTTCTTAAGCCACCTAACAAAGTTTCTACAACCTTCACAGTGGACGAATGCAACTCTTTTCTCTCACTTTTTCAATGCAAAATCAACACCATTCATAGGCGCTCTTGATATATACCGACGTTTGCCTCCCAGCCGCCCGGCTTCGGGTTCCGCTTTCGCACGCTCCCCGGAGTGTCGGGGGCGACTGCCGTGGGTGGCTTGGGCCCCGTCATAACTGCTTGCAGTTCTAGTTTAAGATGTATTGGTGGTATATACCTCAAAAGCACATTAAGCTCATGGTGCAAGCATCAAGCATCATGCATCAAGCATGGTGACTTCTTTGGACTTGCGAGTGCTGTCAAATCGATCTTAGCCTATGCGGTTTGCTCACATAGCCTAGTGGTGTGGTGGTGAAGTGCAGTCATGCTGCGTTCATGAGCGTAGGGGAGGCTCAGGTCTACGTCCCGTAGTAGCCTATATTTTATATTTTAATTTAACGTCTTTAATGGTAAGATACCGCACAGGGATGGATAATGAGCGTTGTTTAAGATTAAATTACAATGCCACATATGACAGACTTTGTTGCTTTCATGGGCCAGGCCTCACTCTATGGGAGCTCGGCTCCCTCTGGCTCCCACGTAATTCGAGCACATCTGAGCATCATCAGATAAACTGCGTGTACCACATTTGATGACATTCCAACCCCACATATACCGGTAGATGCTCTGTATGCTGGCAAGTGGTTTGATGCGGTTTGGTGTCTAAATATTTTTAAATGTGGAGGAGCGGCACTGCCTGTAGTACTGAAACAGAGAGACAGACAGAGACAGACAGAACATGTCCTGATTTTTAGGTCCTGATCAGAGCAGTTTTTAGCTTGTAATTTTTTTCAATGATAGTGAAATATATTCTATTCCATCCACAGACAGAAGGAAAGTGAAGGAACAACTACAAACATGAACACGGTGATCGCTGCAGAACTTGTCTATGTAATCGTTGTTCTCCTTACACGATGCCAGAGGCCGAGGGTATGGAAAGCTGTTTTAACATTTATTAGCTAGACTGGAAATGTATTGCAGATATCCGTTATTTAATTATTCCTAGTCAAAAAGAACATTTTTTATATCCATAAAGTCATTCTTCCCACCAGAATCAACATACTAAATATCTACAGAATTATTACTAGGAAGAACTCAATCTTAGATATCTACAATACAATATCCATAATAATTAAATCAGAATATTAATTTTACATATCAAACATTGCATTTTTATAAGTCATAATGCCAATTGTGGATATCATTAATTACATTTATAGTCCAAATGTATCGTAGTATGGACGTTTTTTCGCCTCTTTATTCAAATGGCAACACATTTTGCAATTGTCAATTCAATACGCAAACTGGCAATGCATTCCTCAATTTAGTTTAAATTATTTTGTCTTAAAATATTGCCGGGGTGTTTTGGTCTCTTTATTTAAATGGTAATTCAATGTGCCAGGGAAACATCTGACTTATTTATCGGCTGGCTCTCTGCCTCGTAACGTTAATTCCCCGCTGCTCGTCTGTCCGTTACTGCAAAACTTCACCTCCGGGACTTTCTAGAAGTTGGTTTATACGGTACCATGGCAATAGTAAACATGAAAAAGGCAAGTGATGTCCTAACTAAAGACCCACCTTGATGAGATTGAACTGTCATTTTGAAATGGAGAAACAAAAATAGAGCGGTGACGTAGTAAATGTTATGCTATAGGCTGGGTGCTGTTTTGCTGGCACATACTGTATAGTCTTGCATTGCCAGACCTTCCTCCACAGTGCTGCGTAGGAAGGTCTGGCTAGTCCACACAGCATTCTGGGATGGGAGAAGAACAGGCTCTGGTTTATTGACATTTCTTTAAACTAATCACAATCGTCTTTGACAAAGCTAAGCGCCTGATGCAGCCACGGTGCCTCTGCAAAATAGCCTCGGGAAGGAACTTGTTTTTGTGGAACGTGTACGTTGAAAAGTAGTTTTAGTTGCGCAACAGAAAACTCAGATTGGACAGATAGTCTAGCTAGCTGTCTGGATTTACCCTGCAGAGACCTGAGGAGCAGTTAACCATAGTCCTCATAAATCCACCAGAGGTTAGAACGCCAACACAAAGAAAGAGGAAGGTGATGTCCTGTTGAACTTCCGGCAGCACCGGAGCAATCCCGGAAGTGGGACGCTGTGGATATAAACTACCATTTGAATAAAGAGACCACAACACCATGTCAATATGTAATGCAATTGATTGCGCTTTCATTAAAATTTAAAGTCAAAATAATTCAAACTAAATTTAACATTGCATTGACAATTTGCATATTGAATTCTCAATTGCAAAATTCATATTCAAATTGAATGACAATTGCAAAATGAATTCATTGCAAAATACATTTGCCATTTGAATAAAGACACCAAAAAAAGTTCCATATTTTAGATATTCAAAATTATATCTCTGGAATAGTTTTCCAGGTGGAGTTCTTGGAGTTCCCCCTCATCTTCCCCTCCCTCTGCCTCTCCTCTAATCCCCCCCCTCCCTTCTGTAAACTAATTTTCCTTCGTTCCACCACTGACTGAAGTCAACTCACCTTTAGACTTTCATTTAGACTTGAATTGTTTTTACAGCGAAGACTTGAAGCACACGAGGACACGTTTTAAAATGTCGTTGTCTGACATGTTATGGAAGATAAATAGTACCGAATCTATAGTTCTAAAAAACAGTTTTGCCCAAAGTGTTGTCTTTCAACAATCACAAGTTCACCATCAATTCAACCGTTTCTCCAACCACAATAATCAAAGACGTCATCTCAACCAATCACAGCTCCACTTACTGAACTTCTAGCCATGAACTTCATCAGTGTGCAGCTCTCTTCTGTCCTCAGCAGGTCTGTGTAGAAAAGGAGCTTCAACTTCAAACAGACCAGTGACGCTGTTTCTTATCATTAACCAGAGTGTGAGTGTGTGTGTGCCCGCGCACATTCTGACTGGTTGGACCACTATCAGAGCCAGAAAAAAAACTAATGCGGGTGTTATGTATTATAGAATGGAAGTTGTTTGGCCTACACTGTAAAAAAAAAGAAATTGAAATTTACATTAAAAAACTATGTAAAATCCCTACAGAAAAGTATTATTTAAAATACAGTGAACTTTTGTAAACTATTAAACAGAATGTTTGTTATATTTACTATATGCGATTATAATCAGATTTATCTGTTAAAACTGCAAATATCGCTATCAAAAAGAAATACTGTAATACTAATGAAAAAACAAATTTGTTAATTTGACAGGCAAATATTGTAAAAACTATAGTTTTAGTCAGTTGTTTTTAAAAATATATATATATATATATATATATATACATATATAATATATGTAAGTCACTTGACAAGATTATGCTGTACTTGTAACATGATTGATGAAATGATGCAAATTGAGGTAATAAAAATGTTTTCACAAAAAATGTCATTACCTGAGAGGTTGCCTATCTATATATAAACATATAGGCTACAATTATATCATTGTTTTTATATTTAGGCTATTTGCAGCATATTGTAGAGTCTGTGTATAAGAAATTAAAATTATTGATATATGCAAAGTAATACTTCTGTTCAGTCCTAACCTTGTATGCCTTATGTTTCTTTTAGTCTTTACATTTTAATGTAATACTTAGCCTACTGGTTTTCTATTTATATTTCTTAAAATATATATAATAATGTGAGCATTGTATCACAGGCTAAACAACCTAACAGTGCCTCCTAACCACAGACTTGTACGCTCATTGTACACCGAGTCCGCCTAATTTTGAATTTCATAGTGCGCAGCTGAAGCTTGTCTCTGATTGGATAATGACGTGAGGGCGGGAGGAGTGGGAGAAGCACGAGCTCCTCATTCACGGCTATGGCTGACGTTAGCAAGTGAGCCAGAGCGGGGCTTGATGGAGATAACACAGGAGCAGAGCAAAAATCTTCAGACCACAAAGTTTTTAGGACAAATCTATGATTTTAACACAAGTTTTTTGGAAGGTCAGCTGCTGTTCAATTGGAAAATTTAAAGTTTGCACGGTAAGCTTCACATTTAGCCTACTTTTTTCCGAGACCAAACAGAAATGTGTGCTGAAAGCACATGGTGTAAGCTAGCACCAGCTGATATTTAAGACGAGTAGCTAGCTAGCTAGGTCAATGCGTGATAACTTTGTTCAGCTGAAAAGCACAGGCAGACACAATCCAAAAAACGTCCAGTAAGTGGTTGTAAGCATGCGTTTACAAAAAAGTCATAATTTACTTCTCACGTGTAGGAAGCATAAAGCATGCTCCCCTGATGGTATTGATGACCTATACAAGGAGACTCGCCCTCAGATGTCATTGCCAGTACAGATGATTCAGAAAAAAAAACACATGAACAGCCAGCCAACAGCTAGTGCAGCCAGTGATATGCCAGAGAATGATAGTCTTATCTCAGAAACATGTGTCTCTTATACCTTTAACTGCTTAAGGACAGCTGCTTATTCCTGCCTCTACTATACAGACTATTGTTGAGGAAATGCAAAATGTGCACAAGTTAGGTCAAGCCTCCACAATAACTAAAGTAAGTTCTTTATTAAAAAATGATATGAGCCTATCAGATGAAGCAGTCACTAAAATCTGTGACTGCATTAAAGTCAGTTTTGTTCTCTGCCTGTCATCAGGGACAATTGAGAACAACATACTCCAGAAATCAGACATTCACGAACATGTTTAAATACACAGAACCCCAAAAAGTGGCATTGGGAATGGATGAAAACATGACACAAAAATGTGCTTACTACATACCAGTGGCAGAAACTCTGAAGAGCTTTTTACAGTCACATTTAGGGAGGAATACAGTCACAACCGTTTGGAGATCCTGATGTAGCGGTTTTTACACAGGACAGGAGAGAACAGCTGCCCCCATAACAAAGACTGACCTTAAGCGTTTTGGAATAGCCAAAGTTTTCTCAAGAGTTGTTGGCAGATCTGAAATCCTTGGAGACAGATGGAATAAATGTAGATCGAGAAACAGTAAAAGAGGGTCTTTACTGCATTGCTAGGGATAACTTGGGTTCTCATTGCATAGGTGGGTTTACGGAGAACTTCAGCCACTCTCAATATTTTTGCAGGTACTGTGAAATCCCAAGAAGTGAGTTTGAGGCCGATCCGAATGCCTGTAGTCCTCCACGCACCCCAGAGACGTATGATGCGGCTGTTGCTGATCCCCAGGCTGAAAACATCCAAGGCGTCAGAGGAATGAAGGTAAACTCCATCTTTAATACCCTTGAGTCTTGTCATGTATCCCAGCCTGGTCTCCCACCTTGTTTAGGTCATGACCTCTTTGAAGGAGTCTTGTCCCTCATTTGATTTGGAAGAATTAAGGTTTTACTTTGTGTCTTTGTTAGAACCTCAGTCTACATTCCTTGCCTCCCACTTTGCCCTGACCGGACCCATGGTTTGAGGAAGAACCCTCCAGCTTTCAAGATATTTTCAACATTTGCTGTGATTTTGTCAAGTTTATTCAGGTCATTTTGGGAGGTTAAGAGGTCATCCACATAACTGTCCTCTTCAATGACTCTGCGCTCATCCTCCAAGTGAAGAAAGTTGGGCAGGCGTACCGTTTCCCTCATAGCCAACTGAGCAATGCAACCAGCAGGTCTGTCCCCAATGTTGACTCTGGTTAGTGCATATTCACTTCTCTCTTCATCTGGGCTGTCCCTCCAGAGGAACCTGTGAAGATGCATCTCACGCTCCTTCAGCCATACAGAGTTGTACATCTTTTTGATGTCTCCTAGAGATGCATACGTCCCTTCTCTGAACCTCAGCAAGACAGCTCTTATAGGGTTGAGAACGTCTGGTCCCTTCAGAAGAAGATCATTCATACCCACGCCTTTGTATTTCTGGCTACTATTCCATACACTACGAACCGGTGTTGTCACCGAATGAGGGTTTGGCGCCACCAGGTGGCTTACGTACCACACTGGTCTGTTCCACTCGTCCATGATTTTGTTGGAGAGTTTTATGGCTGCGCCTCGTTTGACCTTTTCATGGATCTGGGTAGCATATGCGACTTTCCAGTCTGGCTCTCTGCTTAGTTGCTTTTCCATTCTTAAGAAACAAGCCTAGACTGCACCTTTGTTGTTCGGGAGAGAGGCTGGATCTACCGTCCAAGGATACTTTGCATCCCAATGTGGAGCCGGTGTGTGAGCATCCCCCTTCTTGTAGGCGAGGCCTTCTTTAATGATCTCCAGCTTCCTCTCCTCTGCCAGGGTCATTTCTTTTCCTCCTGGTGGACAGTTTCCACATCGGCATCCTCCACATCTTGGCTCACATGCAGCTCCGATGCTGTCCCAATGCCACCACTCAAGGAACTCACGGTTACTGGCAGCTGTAAATTTGGTCTGAGCCACATCCTCCTGCTGCTGGGCTGTGTCAGTTGTTGGACTTGTGATTTCTTCATATTTGACAGCTGCCGTCCTCATGGAGCTGCAACCTCCACTTCTTCAAATAAGTTAGGATGTGCTCGACCCACTGTCTTCCCCAATGGACCCTCCCACAAGACGAGGTCTTCGATGATTTTTACCCTCTGGGGAGCGAGTCTTCTCTCTCGGTGGCCAATGAGAAGTTCAACCTCTTCTGGACTTTCCATTTCTTTAAGTTTGACTTCTGGGAAGACTTTATTCAACTTCTCAGGTTCAATTACTTGATGCACTCTGGCGATTTCATCCAAGCCGTAGCAGACCATTTCATGAGCTCTCTCTGTTCCTTTAGGTGTCTTTACTCTGACTTTGAGGAGATACCTTTGTGTGTTCACCTCCATGGTCATACCACCAACCCCATGCACAACTAAAGTTATCTTCTCATGTCTTAACCTCAGTCTTTCAGCAGCCTTATAGGTAATGTAGTTTGCATCTGAAGCAAGGTCAATTAAAGTCCCAATCTTCTGCCCTGCGTTTGCAGTGACTTGCATCAACATCATGATTACAGGAAGTTCAGAGAGCCCATTTCTCTGCAGTAGCTTGGACTGGCCTGAACAATCGAGTGTCACTGCGGTTTTGTTGGTGTTGGTGAAAGCCTTTCTGCATCGATCTGCCATTTCTGGGGAAAAGTTCAGACAAGATCTCTTGTTCCTCGGTTAGTTTGCTTTCATCTTTGCTGTCTTCTCCACTCTCTCTCTTCCCCTCTTTTGAAAAAATGGTGGTCTGGGGCACCACCTTCCCTTTTACAGTCTTTGTTTCTGCATAGGAAAGTGTCTCTGCAGTATCCATCTCCATCATGGCATCAAAGACATTTTCTGCATGCTCCCAGCTTTCTCAATACAGCTTTCTTTTGAGGTAGCTTAAGTCTTTTGAACTTTCTACAGAAGAAGATTTTGTTGTTGTGCCCACTATCACCACAGACACCACATACCTCATCAAGCTCTTCTTTCTTTGCAGTTTTTGTTGAGGCAATCTGTCATACTTTTTGTCTGAACGATCCGATTTCTCCACCTTCTCCACAGTTCTGAGCTGTTCGAGTCTCTAGTATTTCTTCTTGACTTTTCAGGAACTTCAGGAGCATGACAAAGTGGTTGTCTGATGTGACATTGTGTCTGGGTTCAACCATGAACATCACCTAGTCTCTTTTAATAAAGTCAGGCAACTTGCTTTCAATGGTTTTAATTACCAGTGGGTTATTTATGGCTCCAGAGTTTCCTAACTGTGAGCTCTGCTAGAGCCTTCTCCACTGACTGTATGAGATCAATGACCTTTCTTGGTTGGTTCCCTTTCATATGTGGCATCTTCTCCAGCTCTTCCAGGATTTCCACTGTGATGGTTGACTTGTTGCCATACCTGTTCTCCAGGACTCTGACCATGTCATTGGCAGTGGTGTAGGTTGAAAGTCTGAGGTCTTTTGAGATTTTGTCATCCACACTCTCCAGGAGTTGAATTTTCTTAACTTCAGTTGATCCAGATGGCTCGCCCTGCTTTTGCAGGCTTTCCTCCATCTGTGATATTCTCTTTTGCTTCCATTGAAGATAGGTAGAGAGGTTGGCTTGATTCTCACTATTGGTGTGGATGTTGCCGGTTGGGGTAGTAGTTTCACTCCTGTGCCTTGCTCATTGATCGTCTGTGCAGTGGCAAATTCAGCTTTCCTTAACTCAAGCCTGTAGGAGGATGCTCTTACGTCCTTGACTCTTCCATCTAATTCGTCCTTTAATTCTACAGGGATCCATCTCTCCCATGTTGACATTGCTGATATGGCCTCTTTTATTCTCTTGTCCAAGAGAGCGAGATGCACTTCATAGCCCTCTAAATTGGCACTTTCCACAGGTACATCAGCCGCTTTATCATTGGCTTTTTCTGCTTCCAGGATTGCCACAAGAAGTTCACCTCGACCACAGGTTTGTTTGAACAATGTCTCTTATTTCCGCCAACTTTGTTTCACCTTAATTTACAGATCCATCAATGTCGGCCTCTTGCTGTTCATTAAGACCTGCTTCCTTATCCTCAGTCTTAATGTCAGCCTCCAGTCCAATCCTGTAGTCATCACTGGCATCGAGCATCTTTGTGAAACAGTCTGAAAGCTTAGTGAATTCCTCCTTTAACGCCACTTGAAGCATGCTGCTTGCTCCTCTTGAAATGAAGTTGGCTTGTCTGGTGAAGCTGCTTTTTGCAGTGGTCCTCTCCTTTTTGAGCTGCTGGACCAACTTCCCCAGGACATCTTCCGCCATCTTGACTTCCTCTGCGTCAACAGCTTATTTCTGGATCTGAAGCCGTTTATCCTCAGGGCCAGGCCGCTCCGCGTGGTTTACAACTGTCAAGTCCTACTCGTTCACCCTCCAAAAGGACACAGGGACAACTAAAATTTCCGGCTCAATCGCTTTTATTTTTAGTTTGCTTTGTCAGTTCAGTAAATTAGGTTGTAAACCTTTAAAGACAGAACAAAAAAAGTTACCATTTTAATTAAACATTTTTAATGAACTTAAATGAGTTTAAACATTTAATTAAACATTCTAAATAACTTAAATGAATTAACCACTTAGATTCATTTAAGCCTTTTACATGGAATAAAGAAAAAGATAATTTCATGAATTTCCAAATTTGTTAGCAAAGCTTTAACATTTAACAGAATATTAACATTTGTATCTTTTTACTATCCTTTTGTATCTTATACATTTACTTTCTCAAACTCAAACTGAAATATTATTTTAGCACAAACCTATTTTCCACAATAACAATGAAGTCACTGCTGCAATGTGTTCCTTAACCAATCTACACGCAGTTAAACATAACACGAACATATTAAGCAGCATTTCAAACACCACGAAAGTAAATAAAACATTTCACTGACCATTGTCGTCTTTGGACTGAACCTATGAGTGAACTTGGAGTGTCTCCTCTCTGAAGTATGTTTGTCTGAAGGACTGAGCACCTCCATGCCTTCACAGGTGCTCCAAATCAGTGACAATTACTGATCAGGTGACAAGCAGCTGCGGTGACAAGCAAGCTGCTTGTGCACAAAACACACCAGTAAGCGAGCAAAGATTGATGTTATGGAGTGGCCAGCCCAATCATCAGACCTCAATCCCATAGAAAACTTGTGGGGTGACATAAAATATGCTGTTTCTGAGGCAAAACCCAGTAATGCAGAGGAATTGTGGAATGTAGTTCAATCGTCCTGGGCTGGAATACCTGTTCACAGGTGCCAGAAGTTGGTCAACTCCATGCAACACAGATGTGAAGCAGTTCTCAGAAATAAAGGTTATGCAACTAAATATTAGTGCAGTGATTCAAAGTAAAGTAAACCCTTGAGACATTTTTCAGTTTATACAGTAAATGTTTGAGTTTGTAAAGAAAAATGCAAATACTGCTATTTTTTTGAACAGCCTAAAATTCCTTTTTCTTCACTTTCTATAAAGGTATAACACAAACTTGATCAATTTTGGTCATGTTTTGATTTGGAATTGCATGTTTGATATTATGGAATTAAAAGATATCCTAAGGATTTTGAGCATTATTCACTTTTTTTAAACACACTATTATTCTGAACACAACTGTATGTTTTGGCTGTTCTGTGTACTGTGTTTACAAATTAGATTTTCCTTTTTTGTTTTCTTGTTCTTAGGTGTTACATTGTGATGCTGCAATTATGTTATTGGTATTGAGTTATATGTTTGGTAATAAAAAGTTAAACTGACAAAAACAAACTTCTTTTCTCGGGGTGGGGGGGGGGGGTATCATAAAGGAATTACACGGGGTGCTTAGCCCCCAGGGTATTTGTAACCTGCGTTTGCAAAATCTTTGCACTCACATCTTTTGTTACTGTATTAGAGCTACACTTATGTCAACAACCAGTCAAGAAACCAAGATGTTAACAAGTAAAAACTGACAGACATATCCTCTTCTTCCATTTCTACTCTATTCAACAAAAGTTACTGTAATGTTAGCTTTTAGACACATCAAAGCTGCATGGGGGGATTGTACTTAAGCCGGACTTTGCTCCTGATGAGTTCTTCTGTAGGCAATCACTTAAATGTGTGTCTGCTCATGTAAATGTGTGATAAAGTAATAGCATACTAACTTATCTAATTCCTCTATCAAATAAGTTGTCCAAAGAATGCTATTTAATTACACTAATTACTGTAACTGCACTGTGGATTGGTTCAATCAGTGTCATTTCGCTGTGTAGTTTGGCTTGCATACAGTATAACCCAAGAACCAGAATTTTAAGGTCACAGTGAAATTTGACAACACAAGTTTGAGGGTTTTTCAAATAAAGATAATTTATTCTGCCAAATGATATATACAATGTATGATATAAATCAACAATAAGGGACTGTTATTTATTTAAGGGGTTTTAAGAGTTTTGAGACCTTTAGGCTAAAAAGACTTCCCTCCTCTTATGTGATACTTTGCACTTAGCAGAGATGTACAGATGCCAGTTGATTTTTTACAGCCATGACATACATGAGTTAACCTCTGCATTCTCATCTTACACATCATGAATACAAAAGTTGGGTGACCCCCCCCCCCAGACTAAAAAATGTTGGGTGACCCTCCCCTCAACAAAGAATAAAAAGACATGACCCTCCCCTATTTTCCTCCGGTGGTCCATTCCATAAATAGCGAATGGTCCCTAATTGATATTGATAAAGCTATTGATAAGGATCCTATGGCTACTGTCTAAATGTGATAACCTGATGGTGGAAGGAATACAAGAGTTGGAGTAACAATTACTGTACTGTATGTAGGATTGCTTTCGTTTTATTTTCACGTGTATGTGGGCATATGCTCATGTTTAGCCTAGCCTACATGGATTCATCCTGCTTTGGATGTCTTTTTCCTGTGTGTCTGTGTTTGTGTTTTGTCTGTGTTGTTTTGAGTGCTGGAGGCGTGGTCTGGAGGAAAGTAGGTCAAGGGGCGTGGCGCTTCTACCATGCACTGCCGATCTTCACAGCTGCAGCTAATCATCCAGATTCAACCCAGCAGTATTTAAACCCGGGCTGATCATGCCCTTAGCGCCAGTTTGTTAACTACAACCCATGTGGTAACTTGGTGCCAAGTCCCAGAAGAATTTTAGTTTTGCCTTTGTTCTCTGTGCTTAAACTTACCCTGTGTCTCTCTCTAGTTCCCGCTCAGACCTGCTGCTTTCTCCGCTGTGCCTGCATGCTCCCAGCCTCACCGTCCAGCTTCAGTCTCCACTTTGGGAAAGCCACAAGTGTACTCGTCTCTGCCTGTCTCCCTCGTGTCCCGAAACTACCTGGACTCTTCCCCGTCGGCTCGCCTCTATCTCGGACCAGCCAGGAGTTTTCCAGCCCTGACACAATCAACTGTGTAACTCTGAGTACACGTTGTTTAATTAAACCTTTTAAAACTGCTCTACATTGTCTGTGTGAGATCTCTGCGTTCTGGGGTCAGAACTAGCTCCTAACAGTTAAGTTGGTCAGAATATAGCTAGCATATATAATAAATATAATGAAATAATTTAGTTTAGGCTATGTCTTAGTGCCTAGATCTGCCAACAAATGCTTATTGTTAGAAGAAAACAAAACACCCCACATTTCCTTAGACCTATAGACCACTACTGACCTCAGTCACCCCGGCTCCCTCAAAATCAACTGCCCTGCCAATCTCCTGCTTCTTTTCTCTCTGCTATAATATCTTTGAATATCCACACCGGTACAATAGCAATAACAGGGACCCTATGACAATTAGTTTTCAGTGACAACAACACTCTATGGGGACTGATATTGTTTTAGAATACTATAGAGATTGCTATAGGCTATATTATTAGCAATTAATAAAAAGCTGTGGGTAGCTTGCTAGGTTAACTGTTTCTTGTATTTCGCTCGTTCACTCTAGCTAGACTATAGTTTTCTATAGAAAACCAAAATATCACCTTTCCTTTACCTCTAGAAAACGTAGCTAAAGGTAAGCAGGTAATTAAAAACAACTTACAATTTAACTCTGTATCACTCACTACATGTAATCAATCAATCAAAAAGTAGAGACAAGATGAATCCTCCAGTTACTTGCAACGCTCAGGTATGCGCTCTGAAAGCTCTGAAAGTTGCCACTTCACACCATTGCAACGAGAAGTGCATCATCTTGATAGCACAATGACTCTTTGTACTTCTGTCTAACTTCCGACTTTTTGGCTATTTTGTAGCTGGATATATATCATTTGTTGCGTCTAAATATGAATGGGGATACGGTTAGTGATACTGAGATGCTTGATAGAATTGCAGAATCTTTGATTCTCTGCTTTGCTTTAATGCCGCTTGGCTCTCTTCAGTAGCTAACTCTACCTCGCTCGTCCACATACCGTTACCGTGCACGCGGGCGATTGTTGAGCCTCTAACACTGTCATTTCGACCAGCTGACAGTTGTAAAATAGAATTCAAACAGACACACTACACATTGACACACAGATGAATGGTGAAGGAATATTTATTGACCGTAGTTAGTGATACAGAGTGCACTGTAATGTAATTATTATTGTTGTTCTTATTATTATTTAGGGGGGCTTAGGAACATTTTAGGGAAGCTTCAGCACCCCTAAAATAGGCCTAACGACGTCCCTGCATCTTTCCCTGGTATATATTCTGTACATCACTCTGCACTTTACTGATTTTTGCACTTCTGGTTAGAAGCTTTTTTTTATAAAAGTATTTTTTTTGAGGCTTTTCCCCCTTTATTTCAGAGTGACAGTGTAGATAGACAGGAAAGGTGGGAGAGAGATGGGGGGATGACACGCAGCAAAAGGCTGCAGGTCGGATTCGAACCCGGGCCGCTGCAAAGGCCTCAGCCTACATGGGGCGCACGCTCTTACTGGGTGAGAGGCCGCCCCTTGTTAGAAGCTTAATGACGGCTTGTTGTCTCAGTACCGGTACTCTGTGCTATGACAATACAGTTGAATCTAATCTAATAAAAAGTGGAATATATGTTGTCTCAAAGCAGTGAGTTTCATCTGACAATCCTTATCCTATATTAAGGTTTCAAGTTATTATCAATTTGAAATCCTCACCTTTTATCAACATAGTGGCATTCATCTTTGAAGAATAGAGGTTCACCCATAGACTCGTCACTCTTCATGGACACACAGCTGGGTTCAGGTTCAGGTGTGTCTGGTCTCTGATGGATCCTGATAGAAAGAAATTCATTAAAGCTCACATATCAAAAGACTTGTTAAACAATGTCTAATTTTAAATGTTTAGACACAAAAAAATAGCTATTTAATTACTGACATTACGGACGTGTTACTGAACACAATTTACAACTACGTACTTTTGGTCATGTTGTTTAAACTCAATACCAAACCCCTTTGACCGGTCACTCTTGAAGGAAACACAGCTGGGTCCAGGTCCAGGTCCAGGTCCAGGTCTGTGCTGCTTCTCTGGGCTGAAACACAACACACAAAGAGCTTTGAGTGTGAATAATGATGGTGGAGTGATCTGAGTGGTGGACAGTTAGAGATGGTCCTCTCACCTCTGAGCTTTGGTCTGGCTGTCATGTTCCCCACACAGAGTGGTTTTAGAGGGAGGGACTCCCTCCTCTCTGTCCTCACACTGACTCATAGCAGAGTCCACACCTTCATCTGGAGAGGAAACACTGAGAGCAGCAGTCCAATCATTCATCAGCACATCACCAAAAAAAGCCAAATATCAGCAGCTGGTCCTCTGATTGGCTGCTTCTCTCGGTTTCATATCAGTGTCAGTTGAATCCTTTCGGCTTGTTAGACTGTTGCTCAGACTAAAGAAGCAGTTAGAAAACATGACTGAACTCTGAGAACTACTGAGGGCCTTTTCTCATCACTTCATCACATTTAATTCACTCAAAACGGAGAACTGATCAACACATGGATCAATAGTGGTTTGTTATTGGACAAGATGCTGCTGGTTCTCTTTGGTCAGTGGTGTGGACGAATCAGAGCAGAGGAAGCTGCCATCAGCTGCTCTACTCCTATCAGTCTACTAGATGGCCTCCTGAAGCTGTTTGGAGGATTTTACTGCATCATGGAAATCAGAATTGGATGTCACTTTGTGTGGCGGCCATCTTTGATCCTGACATTTGAATGATTTAACCCTTGTGTTGTCTATCGGGTCACAGGGACCCGTTCAGTTTATTAGACTTTTTGTATTGGCCTGGCGTTGCGCTTCGGGTCCTGGGGACCCTGGCCAGTATTCAAGGGTATTTCTCCACTACTGCGGCCCTGGCCTTCGGGTCTCTGTGACCCGCACGTTATTCCATGGTATTTCTCCACTACCGCGTCCCTGGACTTCGGCTCTCTATGACCCGCACGTTATTCCATGGTATTTCGCCACTACCGCGGCCCTGGCCTTCGGGTCTCTGTGACCCATGCCATGGTATTTCTCTACTACCGCTGCCCTGGCCTTCGGGTCTCTGTGACCCATACGTTATTCCATGGTATTTCTCCACTACCGCAGCTCTGGCCTTCGGGTATCTGTGACCCGTACGTTATTCCATGGTATTTCTCCACTACCGCGGCCCTGGCCTTTGGGTCTCTGTGACCCATTCCATGGTATTTCTCCACTACCACGGCCCTGGCCTTCGGGTCTCTGTGACCCGTACGTTATTTAATGGTATTTCTCCACTACCGCGGCTCTGGCCTTCGGGTCTCTGTGACCCATACGTTATTCAATGGTATTTCTCCACTACCGCAGCTCTGGCCTTCGGGTCTCTGTGACCCGTAAGTTATTCCATGGTATTTCTCCACTACCACAGCTCTGGCCTTCGGGTCTCTGTGACCTGTACGTTATTCCATGGTATTTCTCCACTACCACAGCTCTGGCCTTCGGGTCTCTGTGACCTGTACATTATTCCATGGTATTTCTCCACTACCGCAGCTCTGGCCTTCGGGTCTCTGTGATCCATTCCATGGTATTCGGGTGACCCTGGCCTGGCTTGTAGTAGTAAAACAGAAAGGGTAAGGGAAAGGGGAAAAGAAACAAACCTTGTTCACGTCCTACTCAACACTTTTATTATATACACACACACACACACACACACACACACACACACACACACACACACACATATACATATACACTGTACACATTTGTCTTCTTGTCTCTGTCATCTTTGCTTCTTCTTCTTCTTCTTTTGGACCTTTGTACTCTTTGGACACGGTTCAGCAGCTGGTTGCGATGCCGGCATGGCCCGTTGTGTGGCTCTAAATTTGGAGATGCATTCTCAAATGGTTCTCGCCCTCGCGGCACGCAATGTCCCCCAAGTGGAAGATGTAGTAGAAGAAGAAGAAGAAGACACAGAAGAAGAAGAAGACGAAGAAGACGACCACAGCGACTCTGACGACGAATGGTCATCCGGTGGGTGTGTGTCAGAAGAGGACCGAGACAAACACGACGATGGAGAAAGGGACCGCCGCGACGCCAACGACCATGACCACGACGCAGGAGAAGACGACTATGATGATGCCGACAACCGAGATGAACGAGGAGAAGAACGAGGAGAAGAACGAGGACAAGAACGAGGAGAAGAACGAGAAGAAGAACGAGGAGCAAACGCAGCACAAGAGGGTGGACGGCAAAGGGGAGAAGAAGAATTTCAGAGAGGGCGAAGACGACAAGGGGGAGGACGAGGAACAAGGAGAAGAACGAGGAGAAAAACGAGGAGCAAACGCAGCACAAGAGGGTGGACGGCAAAGGGGAGAAGAAGACAGAGAGGGCGAAGATGACGAGGAGCAGGACAAGGAGGAGAGCGAAAGGTTTGTGTCGAGAAACGGCAAAATCTAATGGTCCTCAATGACGTATTATCCCCGTCGCCCTCGAAGAGGAAAGAGGAACAACAACATGACGAACGAGAACAACACGACCGAGACGACGACGACGACGACGAACAAGACTACAGACGCGCTACTCCTCCACAGAGTACACTGCCACGCACGTCCACAACAGTCTCCACGTTTGACCTGTTTGTCACGTGGGGAATAGAAGAGACCGTGGTGACCGCCACGAACCTGTAGGGCCGCAGGCGATATGGAACAAACTGGTTCGCTCAAACGGTTCCACGCGTTCTCGAGACTGCTGTGATTCGACAACCACGCGAAGAGAGCCGCCAGACGAGCCTCGGACAAACTGGCGGCCGTACAAGACGTGTGGGATGCCTGGGTGCGGCGGCTGCCTCGCCTCTACAACCCGGGCCCCAACGTGACCGTGGACGAGCAGCTGGTTCCCTTTCGAGGTGGGTATTTGTCGCCGCAGCTATTATCATTATCATCGCCGTCGCCATCACCGCCGTTATTATTACTATCGCGCCATGTGGCTTTAGTCGTCAACGTTGTGTTCAAGCACGGGTCTGGGAACTCACTCGCCATCGGCAGGGCTCAATCCGAGTGGGTGGCTGGATAAACAGCGGCCGTCTTTCAGAGTCCCTGTGATAGATGGATAGAATAGCAGCGCTGCAAGCAGCCAGAGCAATGCGCAATGCATGTGGTTTCAAGTGGTGCATTCGCACGGAACCAGCGCCTGCTCACAGACGCTGTATGTGCTACTACACAATGTGCGCGGCCTGACTAGAGTTTGGTTTCTCCGGCAGCTGCTCACAAGCCCTCCAAACGGAGGAGAGTTGCCAGCCAGACTGACCCTGTGGGGCGCGTGTAGTCTGCTGCCTGTGGAGCGCGCGTAGCTCGTGTCTAGGCTAATTCGCTTGTTCTTCTCACCGCTGTGGCACAATTGTCTTGTCTTTTTCTTTGTCTTTTTTCCACCTCATAGTTTACAGTGCGTTTGTGTGTGTGTGTGCGCATGCGGATGTTTGTAAACATTTTGTTCTTCTCTCTTGTGCTTGTATTCTCATCTATAATTTCTATCTCATTCTTCTTCTTCACGTTCCCTCCTTTCCCTCTTCCTCGTCGTACTCCGAGTTCTTTTTCCGTGTTCTTCTCATTCTCCTTCTTTGAAGACACGTCCACCAACGACGACGGTTTATTCTCGTATTCAACCGCCTTGTAGTTTATAATGCATTTGTGTTTGTGTGCATATGCGCACGTGGATGTTTTTAAGGGTTTTATCCTTTTTTTATCGTTAGCGTTTTTAGCGTCTTTTCTATCTTCTTGTTCTCATTTTGTCTCCTCTCTTTTATTCTTCTTCCTCCGAGTTCCTTTTCCGTGTCCTTATCCTTCTTCTTCTTTGACTACATGTCCAACGACGACGACGACGATGACGACGACGACGATGACGCCAAGGTCGATGCTCCTTCCGCCAGTACATGCCCAGCAAGCCTGGTACGGACTCAAGTCTTGGGTGGCAATGCATGGAATATGTAGATATACACGGGCAAGTCTGCGAGCGGCGTGCCTGAGAGGAATCTGGGCGCGCGGGTGGTGCTGGACATCACCGAGGGCCTGCTGGGTCCGCGCAACGTGACGTGCGACAACTTTTTCACCTCCTACGAGCTGGCCCGGCTGCTGCTCATCGAGAGGCGCCTCACCGTGGTGGGCACCATGCGCAAAAACAAGCCTGAGCTGCCTTCTCGTCCAGGTTCACCTTCACGCCCACCGTTGCTCTGGTGTCCTACGTGCCCAAGAGGAACAAGAACGTGGTGCTGCTGAGCACGCTGCACATGGGGGACGTGCAGGTCAGCACCACCAGGGACGCCAAGCCTGACATCATCCTCCACTATAACAGCACCAAGGGCGGCGTGGACAACCTGGACAAGCTCATCGGCATGTACAGCTGCCGCAGGAAGACGGCGCGCTGGCCCCTCGCCGCGTTCCACAACATCCTCGACGTGTCCGCCTACAACGCCTTTGTGCTCTGGAGAGAGATGGCGGTGTCCGCCTCACTCGTCAAAGCCGTGACGAGCAGGGAAGTGGCCGCTGGAGAGCGCGGAGAGGTCGACGGCGACCACGACGACGAAGACGATGCAGAACCGACCGCGCCCCGAGTGTCCAGCAAGAGGAAGAGGTGTCAGCTCTGTCCAAAGACAAAGGACCGCAAGACGCACACCTCTGCAGGAGCTGCACGCGGACCTACTGTGCGGAATGTGTGAGACTGTAGCCTCTTGGCTCGGACGGCACCGCTGAACACAGCGTGTGCGCTATTGAGATGTAAAAAGGTGCAACAAAGTGACATGAACAATACTGTTGAAAATCTTTTGAATAGGTGTCTGCTGTGTGAGATGTGAGATGATGTTACGCGCACACACACACGCGCACACGCACACACGCACACGCACACACGCACACACACACACACACACACCACCACCACCACCAGGGTAGTAGACAATGTACGAGTGAAAACATAACCCGGGGTCCCATTGACCCGAAGGACGAGGCGACGGCGGTTGACGTGACATAATACATGAAAGGGCCCCAGGGACCCGAAGCACAACGCCAGGGTAGTAGGACAGTACATAAACTAAACAAGTCCCCGTGACACGAAGGACAACACAAGGGTTAAAGAAAACTTTAGAGAGTTTACAGTATGTGTCAACCATATCAGAAGCTTTTTGGGAATCACTGTGCACTAGATCAATCCACGCAACTTTAATCATGAGAAAGCTGCCATCGCATGCAAAAGAATAAAGGGCAGGCATACATATAATGTTATAGGCTTTGAAATGGAACAGATTCACTCAGCGTTTGGCGTTTCACATAGGATCACCGCCACCGTTACAGACAACGGGTCGAATTTTGTTAAAGCTTTTAAGATGTATGCAGCCCCTGAGCCTGACGAGGAGGAGGCTGAAGCAAGGTGTAGTTTTCACAGATGTGGAAGAGTTGCTTGGGACCACAGAAAGACAGTTTTCTCTTCCCCCGCATTTTAGGTGTGTTTCGCATACGCTCAAGTTGATCTCGTGCAATGACACGACAAATGGCTGTCATCCAACAGTGACTCAAAATGTGTGTACAGGAGTACAACGGCAAAGTGCGCTGCTCTTTGGACAAAGGCAAGCCATTCTACCGTGGCCTCTGAGATTGTCGATGAAATCTGTGTGGAAAAAAAATGATCATGCCTACATCAACAAGGTGGAATTCCTACCACGATGCCTTGTCCCGTATCAGTGACATCCCGGCCCAAGATTTGAATACGCTTTGTACTTGACTGGACATCCGAGCCCCAACAGAGCTTGAACATCTATTCTTAAAGGAATACTGCAGTGTTTTGAAACCACTGACAGTAGCACTGGATATCTTGCAAGGCGAAGATAACTGTTACTATGGTACTCTACCAACCCTGGAGACCCTAATGTCTAGGACGCTGGCACTCCAAAATGGACTGATGAGGATGACAGCAGACCTACCGGGTGTAATTGCACAGGTAAGCCAATTCTTAATAGCATATTTGAAAGTTAGGCATATGCCTATCCATTTTCCAAATTGTAAAGAATGCATTATGCCTCCCTTGATAGAGTTGTGTGTCAGAAAACTAAGCCTATGTCTTCTGTATCATTTTGTCCTGGGCTATCAAGACGCGATTCCCACCGGTGTTGGCGAGCAGGGAAGCTTTATTGGCTGCCTTGACGTTGCCAAAATTTAAAGTTTGATGGATAGGGGGAGCGGAGCGGAAAGAAGCGGCGCGTGCACTGCTCATCGCGGAGTGTCGCACTCTACCCCATGATGCAGAGCCGTTGGGGCCCATATGACTTTGGTTTCTGCTTGTCCTACCACCATGAAGAAGGAATCCAGGGCAATCCGTATAAGTTCAGAGTCTCGATCAAATCTCCACCTCCTCCACCTGTAGATAAGGCCAAATCAGTTCTCTCAATTACTATTCAGTAATAAAATCAATTGCTTAGGCTACAATGAAAATAAAATTAGGTGATATTTCAGTTAACCCATATTGAAATATCTAAATCTCTATTCAGTTGTACAACCGTACAACAAAAATCTCTCAAATTGTATTAGTTTCCCATAACTTAAGCAACAGTGTTGTAATTTAGAGGCATTAAGACATGCATGCTTATTTATCCCTCCCTGCACCGGTAACAGTAGAAAGGATGCACTAAAAATTAGCCTCTTTAAGTTACTTCACCATAAACTCCAGTTAAACAATTAAACTCACAACTTCTACTAACATTCATTCAACAAAATACCCACAGCTAGCAATAGTGTTGAAAAGCAACATTACTTTCCATAACCAATAGATAGAATAATTAGCCTTTTCACAGACAATACACAGTACTCCGCTAGCCTTTTGTGTCTAATTACCCTATTAGCAGATGAATACAGCACCTTAGCTAACCCGTTAGCTTTGCACTATTAGCACCGTTCTCTTAATACATCCATGATTATCACCGATTGCAATACATCCATGATTAGCATGGATGCTAGCGAACTCAAGGCCTAGTGCTAAGGAGTAACTCACCATTTTAATGGAATTCACTGCCTTTAACTCCGTGACGACAGTGGATTCAGGCACAGCTCTCTTTTGTTCTATTCACAACAAGGCATAGCCAGTATTAGATAGGATTTAATTCACTGAATGTCGTTCTTTTTCTCTTCCCGAGTGAATAACAGCAGCCTTATACAACGTTCCAATGCAGCGCCTAACTGTACGTACACACTGCAGCCGACTTGAGCTGCAAAGAAGCTTTGGCCGCCCTGTCAAGGACGCTTGTCAAAAAGTACGGGGAAGCTGTTTGACGCTTTGGCCACTCTGACATAGTAGCATTCTATGTTCGATCATGAAAAAAGTTCATATTACATATATAATTACAGAATTTGTATTGGTTGTTGGTCCCAGCGGTATCTGTTAGCAGTTAACTTGCTCGTTAGCCGCTGAACCGCAGCAGAATGCAGGCAGAGCGAGCAACCGCCAGCTGTTGATCCGTGCAGGACTTCACCGTGAGCGGCCTGTTTAGAGACGATGTGACCGGCAGGTAACGTTAACTGGTCCCTATACGCAAATATCATAAATGATAGGGGAACCCAGCAATGGCAATGATGAGCTTTTCCTCCTTTTTCTCGGAACTAATGTTTTTGTAGGAACGAAAGTTTACATCATATGTTTCTCTGGAATCAGCCAGCGCGAAAGACGTCTATATTGGTTGCTGATGTTTGTGGATGAACATAGCTCATTATCATAAAGTTGACCTACTTTCAACTTTCTGATTGACGCTCTGGTCGCTCAAAACGCCCCAAAAGACGTGACGCCGACTAAACTTTAAAATGTTTTTCTCACCTTCAAAGTGGAATTTATTTGAAGCAAACAGCTTGTGACTCTCATTGACCATTTTCTGAACGTCTATATTTTACATTTGCTGTAAAACCAACAACTGGGACTAGCTAACGGGAGTCTAGCTAGTTAACTCCGACAATGAAGACGAACAAGCTAACGGGAGTCACACTAGCTAGCTAACTCAGACAACTCACAACAACAAAGATGAATAAGCTAACTGACAACAACAAAGACGAACACTACAAAGACCTCAACGATGGGGGATAAAAGAACAAGAGACCAAGGTAAAAAAAACAAACATGTTCACATTCTCCTCAAACAAAAACTTAACAGAGGACGTCATGGAAGTTGTGAAAGCGGGAGATATGCACTCATATACTAACACTGACCCAGAAGTAACTCCACTCCCAGACTCCGCTACAAAAAAAGGGAAAACGGAGCCCACTCTCTCTGAGATGCAAGATAATATTGTTTGGCTTGTGGCCGAAAAAATTAAAGAAAATGCCGACTGTCTCGCAATACTGATTAAGAAGAATACTGATACAATTGAGGATTTGAAGAAATCTTCAGAATTTCTTTTCCAAGAAGTATGTGACATGAAAAAAGACATTACAACGGTCAAACAAGTCAGTGATGACCATCAAAAGAGAATAACAGTAATGGAAGATAAGATGAACGAGATGGAACGTTACCACCGCAGATGGAATCTGCGCCTATACGGCATACCAAAGCAAGAGGGGGAGGATGTGAAGCAGCGTGTCGTGGACATCTGTAGCACAATCATACCAAACTCCAGAGAAGATCTACGCTTCCACGTTGACGTGAGCCACAGAATTGGAAGGAGAGACTGGTAAAACTAGGCCAGTGATAACAAGATTTACATCCCGGTCAACGAAAGAAATGCTGTGGAAATGTGCAAAGGAGTCGGAGTTCCTCAAGATAAAGAAGCTGAAATTTGGAGAAGATTTGACCTCAAAAGACAAGGAATAGCGCAACAAACTTTGGCCACGGATTGAAGATGCACACAAGCAGGGGAAAAGAGCCTTCTTTGTCGGAGCCAGAGCCTTCGTTGATGGTAAAGAAATCAGAGTATAATAGTTGATGGAAAATAAACTCCACACAACTGGGTTGGAAACAAATTTTTGTTGAAAGCATAGTTCTAAAGCATAATCTAATCTAAAATTAAAACTAAAAAAAGTAATTGAAATATTGAGATTCCACTTTTAAGGCACTTTGATCCCAAAAATTATTTTTCTCAATGAAGCACAGTCTCAGGGGTCAGAGGTATATACTCCTATGCATGTTTGTAGCAATTTATTAATATTCAAAAGGTGAAGAAAAGCATTTAGCACAAGGTTAATTTAACACTAGTTTTTCTAGATACTTTTCTGCTCTATTGTTCAACCTGTCTTTGTCAATTTGTTCATTTAATGTAAGGGGTATACGAGGACAGGTAAAGAGGAAGGCTATTTTTTTTATTTTGTAAGAGTTTCAAGGCAGATTTTTATTTTCTTCAAGAAACACATGCCTTAGCTTCATATTTTAATTTTTGGAAAAGTCAATGGGGAGATAACATATGGATGGCTTATGGTAATAATAACTCCGCTGGTGTAGCTATTCTAAAAGGATCCTTTCAGGGAAAAGTACTTAAAAAAGTTGCTCATGATTCTGGATGGTGGATTATTTTAGTTTCTGAATTCATGTATGATATTTTCATTCTGGGTAACATATATGTATATAATAACAGCCTAAGAAACACAATTTTATTTGAGGAATTTGAAAATGAAATCTGTAATTTACTGAATACCTTCATAAATGCTAAATTACTGTTAGGAGGGGATTAGAATAGTATTAGCAATCCCACAAAAGATTGTTACCCTCAAAGATCTTTAAAAGGCACATATGGAGAATTTAATAATCTGTGTTTACATCTTAATTGCTGTGACATCTGGAGAGTAAATAATCCAGATCAAATCCAGTTCACTTGGAATAACAAAGATTTATCAATTAGATCCAGGATTGACTTTTGGCTTATATCAAATGAACTCATAGATCAGAAGAGCAGATATCTGAACATCCCCCTGAAATTTCAAACTTTGTGGAAGACTTTTATAAAAAATTATATTCTGAGCAAAATGGCAGTTTTAACACATCTATTTTCATCTCTATAACAAACAAGGCACGAGGTATTGACCAAACTCAAAAAGATATCTGTGATCAAGCGTTGTCACTCTATGAATTAAAAAAAACTATTAGTAAACTGAAAGATAATAAAGCCCCTGGTAATGATGGCTTTACTGGTGAATTCTATAAGGTATTTCAAGATCATATTTCTGAATTTTTACTTCACGTCTTCAGAGAAGCTATAGACATTGGCAAACTTCCACCAACTATGTGTCAGAGTATAATTACCTTGATACCTAAACCTAATAAAGACAAACTTGTGCTTGATAACTGGAGACCCATAACCCTAATTAATAATGATACAAAATTATTATTTTATTTAAGACTCAAGGCATGTCTAGACACAATTATAGATGACTGCCAGTCTGGATTTATGCAAGGTAGGCACATCAGTAACAATATTTGTCTGATTTTAGATCTGATTGACTATAAGGATTACATAACAGACAACAGCTACATTTTATTCATAGACCTATATAAAGCCTTTGATACTGTAAAGCACAGTATTCTATTTGCTGTGTTAGATTTTTTGGGTTTTGGTCAATACTTCAAAAGAGCAATACAAACTTTGTATAGTAACTGCAATAGTTCAGTTAAACTTCCCGTGGGGAACAACTCATAGATTCAACATATCCCGTGGTATAAAACAAGGAGATCCTGTGGCCCCATTTTTGTTTCTCTTAGTAATGCAAGTGATGGCCCTACATCCTTACAATGACAATTTTCAAGGCATTAACGTTGTAGGGAAAGAAATAAAATGTTGCCAGCTAGCTGATGATACAGCCATTTTCTTAAAAGATGAATTTCAGGTTAAAAAAGTTATTGATTGTCTTAATGTGTTCTCTAAAATTTCAGGATTAGCGTTAAATATTTAAAAATTTACCCTTTTTCCGCTCAAAGAAAGCAATATACATACAACTGAATTTGAGGGTATTCCTGTTAAAGAGTACCATACTTAGGAATTAATATATGTAAAAATCAGACCGACAGAATGAATTCCAATTTTCAACCTCTCATTCCAAAAGTCAAAAATAAATTTGATAGATGGCTCATGAGAGATTTATCACTCAAAGGTCGGGTACTTTTATCCAAAACTGAAGGATTATCCAGATTAGTTTATCCGGCCAAAGTCTTAGATGTTCCAAAACCTTTTATTAAGAAAGTAGATTCTACATTATTCAATTTCATATGGAAAAATAAGCCTCACTATTTAAATAAAAATACTTTATGTAATCCATACAATCAAGGAGGTTTGAATGTTCTTGATTTCCATACATCTAATACAATTTTCAAGGTGAACTCACAATGTTTCACCCCACAAACATGTGATATGGAATAATAAAGATTTAAAGTATAAGAACAAGTCAATATATTATCCCAATTGGGTCCAAAACAACATTTTATTGATTTCCCAGCTGATTAATGACAATGGTCAATTACTTACATATTCAGAATTCTTAATGAAGTTTAATATTCGTAGTAGAGTAGTAATGTGTCAAATGATCAGTCAACATTTAGAACAGATGTTTTATTAAATGGCATTGACATAAAGGATAAAAAGTGCAATAATAGATATTTTAGACATTTGACACATTGCCCCACAGTTGCTCGACGCAAAAATTATTGGAATAACCAATTTGGGAAAATCAATTGGAATTTGATTTGGACCTATTATAATAAATATGTTGTTTGTAATAAAGTTAAGGAAGTATTTTTCAAAATTGTCCATTGCATCTACCCAACAAATCAAATTTTAAAGAAATATAAATCTGAACTTTCTGAATCCTGCACATTTTGTGGGGTTTTCACAGAGAGGATTGCACATATGTTTTGTGAATGTTTTTATGATCAGATTGTTCTGGATTGATGTGGAGGATGTATTTTATGTATTGTGTGGCTCTAAGATAAAATTACAATGTAGAGACATTATTTTTTACTATGAAGGAAATTATTTGGAAAAATGCCATATTTTCATTTTGAATCTTTTAATTTTATTTGGGAAATTTTATATCCATAAATGCAAATGGTCTGAAATGAAACTGAATATTCACCAATTTAAAAATGACATGAAATTATATTTTGAAACTTTAAAAGGACTGACATATAAGAAAGCCATCCAGACTCTGAACATTTACAATGCCTTTCAACCTCTCTTGATGTAAATTTCATGCGCCCCTTTCCCATGTTTGTATGTATGTATGCATTTAATGTTTTCAATGTTTGTATGTTTCTGTACTGGAATAATAAAGTTCTTTGAAAGCAAAAAATTAAGAAAAAAAAAAGAAGCCAGCTTTCACTTAGCTTTGATGGGCTTGTAAATAAGCCAATGGGTGAACTTGGGTCCGTGAGCTGACCAATCAGCTATCAACTAGGCTACGTCAGATCGCTAGATTTATGTCTCCTCACATCCCTTTTGGCGCTACATCGGAACGTAGGCGGTCGTTATTCACTCGGTAAGAGAAAAAGAACGACATTTAGTGAATTAAATCCTATCTAATACTGGCTATGCCTTGTCGTGAATAGAACAAAAGAGAGCTGTGCCTGAATCCGATGTCGTCATGGAGTTAAAGGCAGTGAATTCCATTAAAATGGTGAGTCATTCCAAAGAATTTCAAATAAGGGAAGAAGTTACACTCTCTCGTTACTTCTGGCTTCTGAACTGTTTGCAGTTCCACCAGTGTTCCATATAGGGGGCGCTCACAGGCCAGTGCAGAATGAATGGGACTCTATGGAGCTATACCCCTCAAAATCCACTTTTCTCAGGATATAATTTTTTGTCTAGTAATTTGAATGTTGCATTCGAAAGGGGAGGCTAAGAAAATACACACTGCTGGGTGTTAGATTTTTTTAAAGTGGCTTTTTTGTTCTAAAAAGCCTTTTAAAATGTCAATGATGTCATACACATATACGGCCAGAGATACTGCTTTACAGCAAGCTCTAAGTCGCTTCCTTTGTTCTCTCGAAACATCGACAACACAGCTAACAGTTTAGGCTCTCCTGTTAATACATGTGCAAGAAAGAGGTTTGCTAATGTTTTAAAGACCACGCCGAAATATTCACTCTGACATTCTGGTTCTGCTTTGGATGCCGTCAAGCGGGATCTCCGATCGTAATCAGTCCTTCACTGACCAATCAGCATTCATTAGTAGAATGCTAGCGTGTTATGGGCAACAACGACTCAACCTGTAAGATATCGAAAGGACACAAGTACTCGTTCATTCAACTTTTGACCTATAATCCATGTTGAACTTCCAAAAACTACAATCAAATCTGAGATTTCTCAACAACAATCAGGCGAAATAGACACATTTAGCTGTCTAGCTCCATAGAGTCCCATTCATTTAGCACTGGACCGCGATCACCCCCAGTGGAACTCTGGTGGAACTGCCACCAAATTCGGTACAATGGGGCTGAATAGGGAGTGGAACGGCTTTCCGTAGACGAGCTTTGGTCATTCCTTAGCACTAGGCCTTGAGTTCGCTAGCATCCATGCTAATCAGTGCTAATCATGGATGTATTAAGAGAACGATGCTAATAGCGCAAAGCTAACGGGTTAGCTAAGGTGCTGTATTCATATGCTTATAAGGTAATTAGCCACAAAAGGCTAGCGGAGTACTGTGTATTGCCTGTGAAAAGGCTAATGATTCTATCTATTGGTTATGGAAAGTAATGTTGCTTTTCAACACTATTGCTAGCTGTGGGTATTTTGTTGAATGAATGTTAGTAGAAGTTGTGAGGTTAATTGTTTAACTGGAGTTTATGGTGAAGTAACTTTAAAGAGGCTAATTTTTAGTGCATTCTTTATACTGTTAACGGTGCAGGGAGGGATAAATAAGCATGCATGTCTTAATGCCTCTAAATTACAACACTGTTGCTTAAGTTATGGGAAACTAATACAATTTGAGAGATTTTTGTTGTACGGTTGTACAACTGAATAGAGATTTAGATATTTCAATATGGGTTAACTGAAATATCACCTTATTTTATTTTATTTGTAGCCTAAGCAATTGATTTTATTACTGAATAGTAATTGAGAGAACTGATTTGGCCTTATCTACAGGTGGAGGAGGTGGAGATTTGATCGAGACTCTGAACTTATACGGATTGTCCTGGATTCCTTCTTCATGGTGGTAGGACAAGCAGAAACCAAAGTCATATGGGCCCCAACGTTGAACATCTCTGAACTCTTGTCATCAAAGAACAATTGAGCTCATTGGAGCTGAAAAGGGTTTCTTTTATATGCACACTTTATTTATTTTAGTTGTTATTTTTCATACCTGTGTTTATCTGTATACGTGTATGCCATGTTTCTGTGTACATTAATACACTTCTCAAACTTTATCCTGGTTTCCAAGTGTCTTTATTAACATTCAATTCTCTGGCTTATAACAATCTAGTTTTCTTCAGGTTCTGGTCCAAATTCACACTGATATCAACTAAATAACACTACTACGAGCTATTTCATAAATGTACATTCTTACTACATCGTAAAGGGTTACAAATACTGTTTTTACTTGCGTTTCTGTTGTATCTGCTAGCCTTTGCAACTCATTTCTAAATGCTTTTTAAAGCATAGCAAGTCCTCACTTTAGATGGGCTCATGCCATGTAGTCAACTAATCAGTAGTAACTCATGGGTTAATCATGAATTGATGTGTTGGTAAGTGCTTGTTAAAGATGCATTAACACACTAACTATCCATAGGCATATTTCTGAAGGCATGTCCGAATAGAACAATACATGTGTGTGTCCAGGTTCTGTTAGCCTTTGCAACTCATTTATAAATGCTTTGTAAAGCATAGAAAGTGCTCACTTTAGATGGGCTCACACAATATACTTAACTAACCAGCAGTAACTCCTGAATTAGTCATGGATTACATTATTGGCAAGTATTTGTAACAGATGTGTTAACACCCCAGCTATTAGTTTAGGCCTATTTCTAAATCATAACATTTTATTTAAGGCATGAACAAATGTAGGTGTAGATAGTCTGTTAATCATTAACTTCCTAGTTATAACCGACATTTTACTTTTCTGAGTACCTAGTTAATAATTGTAAAATTACTTCATTTACAAATGGTTAATGCATCATTTAGGATTTATAAAAAAATAAACTTATAAACATTTTACATGGGCTTACTTACTATGGACCAACCATTTACTAACTGTATTTACTAATGCTTTACTGATTAGAATGAATGTAGGAACTATGATTTACAAATGATAAACAAAGAAATTACCAATAGTTTGTAGATATTTTTAATTTACCAATGTTTTTTGCAATACTTAGAAAGTGTCAAACTTCTATTTATAAACATAATTTTCGAGAGCCTTATTTACTATGAACAAACCATTTATAAGTGTGTATACAAATGCTTTATTAATTTTTAAGTAACATAGGAGCAATGCTTTACAAATGATGAACAAAGCATTTAGCAATATTTAGCAACTGGTTTATAATGGGGAAATTATTTCATTTACAAATGGTTGTTTCATTATCTATTAAGTATAAATCAAGTACTTACAAACATTTTTCAAGATAGGCTTGTAATATGGACAAACCATTTATAACTGTTTTAACAAATACTTTACTCATGTATTACTATTACTATTACTATATTACTATTTATGAACAATTAATAAGTAATGATGAACAAACCATTAACTAATAGTTAACTAATGCTTAATAAATGATGAATTATGGATAGTTATTATAAAGTTCTACCTTTTATTTTATTATTGCATATGATGTGAGTAACGTTACATCCAACCACACAGGCGTCGTAGCTTTAGAGAGAAGTCAGCCATAACACTTTGAAGTGTGGAGTCTTTCTAATGATGTATTTTCACAGTCTGATACTTTAACAGTTTTATGACAAACTGAGGGTTTCTTGACTTGCTAAATTATCTTTTAAACTGACAAACGTCATATGTGTAATTCATGGCTCAATTCAAACAGGATCAAAATAAATGTTGGATGGCCAGTGAGGACGTGGATTCCTCCTGCAGGTGGACACAGATCGTCAGAGGACCAAACCTTTGCTCTTTCTGTGAGCCGCCATCAGAGACGAGAGAGAAAAACCTGACAGAAGTAGGCTAGATCAAACATGCTGATTGATTTCAAGTCTCATTCTGAGTCTTCTGCTGAGTCAGCTTAAATTCAGTTAAAATTCATTCATTAGTCTTCTTCCTAATTTTTCAGTTTTTCTCATAGCTTTTCAAATAATTTTCCCATCACTAATAGTTTTAATTGAACAGGTAGTCTGTGTTCATATCTCATTCATTTCTACTGTCTTAGTTATAGTTATGTTGTCCTACTCTATTCTTCTGATTATCTGATTAAAGAATCCCTTCCATTTATTGATAAAGTTGTTGTCTGTCTGTCTAACTCATGAGTAGACTTTGGGGTCAATATACAGCTACGAACTCTACGGCTTTTCATTTGAGATTGATAAAAATACCATATACCATATTTATTGAATATAATGTGTGATTAAATGACGTTATACTTTAGATTTGATCATTTAATCCATTCAATCTGAGCTTCTTCTGCTCTTAAACGAGGTGGTACCCCATTAACGAGTACAAATTAATTTATTGATTTATAAATTGATTAAAAGACTAATTTTGAAATTAATATCTAAACCTAATACATGTGTAGTTATTCATTGATTCACGCTACAAGCTCAACAGGGAGCACCCACTTTTTGAACGGCTCTGTTTCTGATCCCTTCTGTGAAAAAACGCCACTGTGGACAAGAACCATCAGTTAACAGTTTCTCTTCAAAGAAAATAAAAAAATAAAAAATAAAATAAAATATATATATATATATATATATATATATATATTAAAGTTTGCATCTCTAATAAGGTGATAGAACAACAATCATACATATAATCACTTTATAATATTACTCTCAAATGAAGAAAGATATTTTGTCTGATGACAAAAGATTTTAAAGCTTCAACACTGAGTTTCCTCCAGTCAAATCTTATCTTATCTAATCTATTAAATATCAGAAATCAGTAAAACATTTTGGTTATATTTCCCCACAGATGATAAATCAGATAAATACTAAAGTCTTGTTTTAATTTAACAGTCTAAAGCCCAAAAATATTAAGTTTATGATCAAATATAACAAAGAAAAGCATAAAATCTTCATGTTAAAGAAGCTGTAAAAAGTTAATTGATTATCAAATTAGTTGTGATTAGTGATGTCCATCCATCCATCTTCATCCGCTTATCCGGGGTCGGGTCGCGGGGGTAGCAGCTCCAGCAGGGGACCCCAAACTTCCCTATCCCGGAAAGACTCCTTCTTCAGTCGGACGGCTTCCCTGACCACCGGTGTCCACCACGGTGTTCGTGGGTTACCGCCCCTTGAGGCACCTAAGACCCTAAGACCACAGCTCCTCACCGCAGCTTCAGCAATGGAAACTTTGAACATTGTCCACTCGGGTTCAATGCCCCCAGCCTCCACAGGGATGCACGAAAAGCTCCGCCGGAGGTGTGAGTTGAAAGTCTGTCGGACAGGGGCCTCCTCCAGACGTTCCCAATTTACCCGCACTACCCGTTTGGGCTTACCAGGTCTGTCCAGAGTCTTCCCCCACCCCCTGACCCAACTCACCACCAGATGGTGATCGGTTGACAGCTCCGCCCCTCTCTTCACCCGAGTGTCCAAAAAATATGGCCTCAGATCAGATGAAACGATTATAAAATCGATCATTGACCTTTGGCCTAGGGTGCTCTGGTACCAAGTACACTTATGAGCATCCCTATGTTCGAACATGGTGTTCGTTATAGACAATCCATGACTAGCACAGAAGTCCAACAACAAACAACCCACTCTGGTTTAGATCAGGGAGGCCGTTCCTCCCAATCACGCCTCCATGTGTCTCCATCATTACCCACGTGCGCGTTGAAGTCCCCCCAGCAGAACTATGGAGTCCCCGACTGGAGCCCCATGCAGGACTCCACTCAAGGTCTCCAAGAAGGCCGAATACTCTGAACTCTTGTTTGGTGCATATGCACAAACAACAGTCAGAGTTTTCCCCCCCACAACCCGCAGGCGTAGGGAGGCGACCCTCTCGTCCCACCGGGTTAAACTCCAACGTAGCGGCGCTCAGCCGGGGGCTTGTGAGTATCCCCCACACCCGCCCGGGCGCTCACACCCTGGGCAACTCCGGAGAAGAAAAGAGTCCAACCCCTATCCAGGAGTATGGTTCCAGAACCAAGACTGTGCGTAGAGGTAAGCCCCCACCAGATCTAACCGGTAGCGCTCCACCTCCCGCACAAGTTCCGGCTCCTTCCCCCACAGAGAGGTGACATTCCACGTCCCCCAGAGCCAGCCTCTGCTGCCCGGGTCTGGTCCGTCGAGGCCCCTGACCTTCACTGCCACCCATGTGGCAGCGCACCCGACCCCCGCGGTTCCTCCCACAGGTGGTGGGCCCATGGGATGGAGGGATGTCTGCCACGTAGCTTTTTCGGGCTGTGCCCGACCGGGCTCCGTGGCAAACCCGGCCACCAGACGCTCGCTGACGAGCCCTCCATCTGGGCCTGGCTCCAGACGGGGGCCCCGGGCTTCCTCCGGGCAGGGTCACTTCATCCCTTCCTCGATTTTTCATAGGATTTTTGAACCATTCTTTGTCTGGCCCCTCACCTGAGACCACTTTGCCTTGGGAGACCCTACCAGGAGCACCAAGCTCCAGACAACACAGCCCTCAGGTTCATAGGGACACACAAACCTCTCCACCACGATAAGGTGATGGTTCCCGGAGAAGTGATTAGTGATGTAATTAATCAAAAGGGTAACTTCAGTATTTTTCAACCTGGACCTATTTTGTTAAAAAGTAAGATCCTTTTTGTTTAACATGAAACAGCCCTGAATTCACCATCGCCAGACCCACCAGACTCCATGTAAATAATCAGTCCTTTTATCATCTTAAAACACACTTCATTTAACGTGTACAGAAACTAAATAAAACTATCAAATGCCGTCTTGGTTCATCTTTCCACTGTTCCAACAATCACCACTCTGGTTTGGTTGAAATAAACCCTTAATTCACCCATTAACATGTGGAAATATGCTGGCTCTATACACGCTTAAAGTACTGATTATTTACATGGAGTCCGGTGGGTTTGGTGATGGTGATTTCAGGGCTGTTTCATGTTAAACTAAAAGGATCTTACTCATAAAAAAAAAAAAAAAAAGGTCTCTCTCTGTAGGGATCCTTTCCATAATGTTGCCAGACACTTAGAATAATAATCTGAGTCTGTCAGCGGCAAAAACAGAGCTTTTAGTGAAGGCTAACTGACGGTTAACATTTGTCCTGTAGGGTTACATTACAGCCCTGTTACAGCGTTCTAAACTGGACCAAATTCAAAGACTTTTATTCACATTAATCACTTAGACACCAACGCATGGGAAAATAGCGTCCAGGTTGAAAAAGAAAATAAAGAAATTACTCAGAAGATTGTTGCAGCTCTATTCTGCTCCGTCACATCTTTGAGGAAAGAAACTAACTTTTCTCTGATGAAAACAGACGCAGCAACTAAACATTACAGTTCATCCCTCTTCCTCCTCCTCTTGTTTGTCTTCTTGTCTTCCTTGTGGAAGACCATTCCATCGGCCTTCTTCCTCCAGCTCAGTTTGGTGTTGTCGTCCAGCCCCTGGGCCCTCAGCTTCTGTTGGAGCTGAGACACAAAACATATCTTATCTTTTCTTTGTTTTTTCATATATATTTCATAATGTAGATGAAGACATTTGCACCATAAATTGTTGCAGAAAAAATAGCCAGAATACAGAAAATGATGTGAGCGACCTTCAAAATTAAAATTTTGCTCAAAAGTGGAGATCTCAAACCCCCAAAATGTTGAACCCAAAGTTACGCCCTTATCCATACATAAACATCGGAATAACTAATTTTAAAATATACTGTAAATATACACCTGCCACAGTGATGATGATGCTCAGAAGAACTCTCTCCATTCTCATCCCTTCTCTGTTCCTCTCCGTCTGTGTCTGACTGCAGATGTGCAGCTGTTGAACTTACTTTTTACGTTATTCATTAACCTCCTTACTGTACTCTCATGCAAAGTTGTTCTGGGAAAGATAATTTGCCTATCAGGTTTATAGGCTAAAATGATGTGTATACAGTTCAGCGTGGTTGGGGCCCTGCTAACGGCACACGGTTGGCAACCGTCTGGTCTTTCATACTGACTGTGCTCATGGCGGCTCAAAGGACGGACTTCTTCTCCCCTGTAGCCAATCATTGTAACGCGATCGCATAGTCCGCGGTGTTACCAAACGTTGAAGATGCGCGGCTCACAGGCCCAGGCCACGGTTACGTCATATCGCTGTCCGCACCACGCCGACCGTGCTGAACACAAAAAGCATGAAACGGCTTTTAGTCTTCAACTGAGTTTTCTACAGAGATACCATATTGGACGAGGCAGAGCGTTCCAAATGTCTCGGTACAACAGACTCAAAAGAACAGTACCCGCGGGTCCTAAGCCAGGTGCGAGGAACAGTCAGCAGATTGGACATATTGGACCTTAGGGGGCATGCTGATGAATACGGTTGAAGTAGGTCGGCCACATATGCAGGTGACTGACGCAATGATCTGTATGTGAGAATAACATTCTTAAACTTTATCGTATCTTTGACGGGTAGCCAGTGGAAAGACTTGAGTACAGAAGTGATGTCAGACCGTATAGTCTCGCATGTCCAGACCTTCCTCCACAGCGCTGCAGAGGAAGGTCTGACTAGTCCACAGAGCATTCTGGGATGGGAGAAAAACCTGCTCGGGTTTATTGGCATTTCTTTTTTTCCCTGATGTATTTTCCAAAACCAAAAGATGTTAAGTTTATGACAAAGAAAATCCTCAAATCTTCATATTGAAAAAGCTGGAAGCTGTAAATATTTAGTATTTTAGTTTAGAAGATGTTACAGACACATAAAAAGTCTCATGACTAACTTTATATGTGGGGTTGGAACGTCATAATTTGTGAAACTGATGCATTATGGAATATATTTCACTCTCATTGAAAACAATTACAAGCTAAAAACTGCTCTGATCGGGACCTAGAAATCAGGACATGTGTCTCTCTGTCTGTCTGTCTGTCTGTCTGTCTGTCTGTCTCTGTCTCTCTCTCTCTCTCTCTCTCTCTCTGTTTCAGTACTACAGGCAGCGCCGCATTTCACCATTTCACAGCACAAACACCCACTTGCTTAGCTGTGGCGCTAACAGTTATTATGTCAAAAATATTTAGACACCAAAAAGCATCAAACCACTTGCCAGCATACAGAGCATCTACCGGTATATGTGGGGTTGGAACGTCAAATGTGACACACCCAGTTTTTCTGATGCACACCCACATTAGTTTTTTCTGGCTCCGCTAGTGGTCCAACCAGTCAGAATGCATACTTTCATAGTGAAGTGAGGACACACAGGTCATTTTTACAGTTCATTGTCCGTCTGGTTTTATTTTCTAGAAAAGCTTGTAAAACATCAACCCTGTTGTCTACAGTCAATTTTTTAACATCATTTTTTTCAGGAAAAACTGGGCTATTAGAATATTTGTGCTGCAGTGAGGTCATTTGAATGTAAAAAAAGGTTGTATGACCTTAAAGACAAATAAATAAATAAAACGGAACATGAATCTCACAGAGTGATTGATATCACACAACACCACACTCAATAAAAGCTAAGCCAATCTCCTGTCTAAATCAGTTCCCATATGTATTAGGAGTCACACTGTGAAGACATAAACATTATAACTTATACAGTTGACAAAATATATAAATTTTTTTCAAATAAAGTCCAGACGCTTTTGCCCTCATGACATTCACTTATGCCAATAATCAAAATAATATGTCATATTTATTGAAATCACACACACAGCAATGTTCTAAAACAGTTCTCCTATATATTTGGAGTCATGCAGTGCAAAAATAAACATAATGAATATTATAACTCATATAAAAGGACTTGGGTGGCAGTGAAAGTCAGGGGCCTCGACGGACCAGACCCGGGCAGCAGAGGCTGGCTCTGGGGACGTGGAATGTCACCTCTCTGTGGGGGAAGGAGCCGGAACTTGTGCGGGAGGTGGAGCGCTACCGGTTAGATCTGGTGGGGCTTACCTCTACGCACAGTCTTGGTTCTGGAACCATACTCCTGGATAGGGGTTGGACTCTTTTCTTCTCCGGAGTTGCCCAGGGTGTGAGGCGCCGGGCGGGTGTGGGGATACTCACAAGCCCCCAGCTGAGCGCCGCTACGTTGGAGTTTAACCCGGTGGACGAGAGGGTCGCCTCCCTACGCCTGCGGGTTGTGGGGGGGAAAACTCTGACTGTTGTTTGTGCATATGCACCAAACAAGAGTTCAGAGTATTCGGCCTTCTTGGAGACCTTGAGTGGAGTCCTGCATGGGGCTCCAGTCGGGGACTCCATAGTTCTGCTGGGGGGGACTTCAACGCGCACGTGGGTAATGATGGAGACACATGGAGAGGCGTGATTGGGAGGAACGGCCTCCTGATCTAAACCAGAGTGGTTGTTTGTTGTTGGACTTCTGTGCTAGTCATGGATTGTCTATAACGAACACCATGTTCGAACATAGGGATGCTCATAAGTGTACTTGGTACCAGAGCACCCTAGGCCAAAGGTCAATGATCGATTTTATAATCGTTTCATCTGATCTGAGGCCATATGTTTTGGACACTCGGGTGAAGAGAGGGGCGGAGCTGTCAACCGATCACCATCTGGTGGTGAGTTGGGTCAGGGGGTGGGGGAAGACTCTGGACAGACCTGGTAAGCCCAAACGGGTAGTGCGGGTAAATTGGGAACGTCTGGAGGAGGCCCCTGTCCGACAGACTTTCAACTCACACCTCGGCGGAGCTTTTGTGCATCCCTGTGGAGGCTGGGGGCATTGAACCCGAGTGGACAATGTTCAAAGTTTCCATTGCTGAAGCTGCGGTGAGGAGCTGTGGTCTTAGGGTCTTAGGTGCCTCAAGGGGCGGTAACCCACGAACACCGTGGTGGACACCGGTGGTCAGGAAGCCGTCCGACTGAAGAAGGAGTCTTTCCGGGATATGTTATCCCAGACGACTCCGGAGGCAGTTGCAAGGTACCGAAGGGCCCGAAGGGCTGCAGCCTCTGCCGTGAAAGAGGCAAAGCAGCGTGTGTGGGAGAAGTTCGGAGAAGACATGGAGAAGGACTTTCGGTCGGCACCAAGGTACTTCTGGAAAACCGTTCGCCACCTCAGGAGGGGGAAGCGGGGGAACCATCCAAGCTGTGTACAGTAAGGATGGGGACGCTGTTGACCTCAACTGAGGAGGTAATAGAGGCGGTGGAAGGAGCACTTTGAGGAACTCCTAAATCCGACTAATACGCCCTCTATGGTAGAGGCAGAGCTGGAGGATGAGGGGGGGATTGGCATCAATTTCCCTGGTGGAGGTTGCTGAGGTAGTTAAACAACTCCACAGTGGCAAAGCCCCAGGAATTGATGAGATCCGTCCAGAAATGCTTAAAGCTCTGGGTGTGGAGGGGTTGTCTTGGTTGACATGCCTCTTCAACATTGCGTGGAAGTCTGGGACGGTGCCTAAGGAGTGGCAGACCGGGGTGGTGGTTCCCCTTTTTAAAAAGGGGGGACCAGAGGGTGTGTGCCAATTACAGGGGTATCACACTTCTCAGCCTCCCGGTAAAGTCTACTCCAAGGTGCTGGAAAGGAGGGTTCGGTCGATAGTCGAATCTCAGGTTGAAGAGGAACAATGCGGATTCCGTCCTGGTCGGGTGGAACAACGGACCAGATCTTTACTCTCGCAAGGATCCTGGAGGGAGCCTGGGAGTATGCCCAACCAGTCTACATGTGTTTTGTGGATCTGGAGAAGGCGTATGACCGGGTGCCCGGGAGATACTGTGGGAGGTGCTGCGGGAGTGCGGGGTGAGGGGTCCCTTCTCAGGGCCATCCAATCTCTGTACGACCAAAGCGAGAGCTGTGTCGGGTTCTCGGCAGTAAGTCGGACTCGTTTCAGGTGAGAGTTGGCCTCCGCCAGAGCTACGCTTTGTCACCAATCCTGTTTGTAGTATTTATGGACAGGATATCGAGCGTAGTCGGGGTGGAGAGGGGTTGCAGTTCGGTGGGCTGGGGATCTCATCGCTGCTTTTTGCAGATGATGTGGTCCTGATGGCATCATCGGCCTGTGACCTTCAGCACTCACTGGATCGGTTCGCAGCCGAGTGTGAAAGCGGCTGGGATGAGGATCAGCACCTCTAAATCGGAGGCCATGGTTCTCAGCAGGAAACCGATGGAGTGCCTTCTCCAGGTAGGGAATGAGTCCTTACCCCCAAGTGAAGGAGTTCAAGTACCTTGGGGGTCTTGTTCGCGAGTGAGGGGACAATGGAGCGGGAGATTGGTCGGAGAATCGGCACAGCAGGTGCGGTATTACATTCAATTTATCGCACCGTTGTGACGAAAAAGAGAGCTGAGCCAGAAGGCAAAGCTCTCAATCTACCGGTCAGTTTTGTTCCTACCCTCACCTATGGTCATGAAGGCTGGGTCATGACCGAAAGAACAAGATCCAGGGTACAAGCGGCCGAAATGGGTTTCCTCAGGAGGGTAGCTGGCGTCTCCCTTAGAGATAGGGTGAGAAGCTCAGTTATCCGTGAGGAGCTCGGAGTAGAGCCGCTGCTCCTTTGCGTCGAAAGGAGCCAGTTGAGGTGGTTCGGGCATCTGGTAAGGATGCCCCCTGGGCGCCTCCCTAGGGAGGTGTTCCAGGCACGTCCAGCTGGAAGGAGGCCTCGGGGGAGACCCAGGACTAGGTGGAGGGATTATATCTCTAACCTGGCCTGGGAACGCCTCGGGATCCCCCAGTCGGAGCTGGTTAATGTGGCCCGGGAAAGGGAAGTTTGGGGTCCCCTGCTGGAGCTGCTACCCCCGCGACCCGACCCCGGATAAGCGGATGAAGATGGATGGATGGATATAAAAGGACAAACTATTTACATTTCTTCAAAAAAGGCCCAAATGTGTGCAAATCTCAAAACATTCTTCTCTGTAGAACGGTAATAGACTGGAGTGATCTATCTTTCCACTCTATAGCCTTTGTTCTACGGACCTGCCTTCCCATTGGTTGAAAGACGTCAACACAATCTCGCAAAGCATTATGGGAGATATATGGTAGACGGTAGCACTGAAAGCTAGCGGCAGAAATGACCGAAAACGTTATGGACATCAAGTGGATAAATCTAGGATGTAACAGTTTGGATTTATTGCTGAACAACTCCGAAAAGAGGCACAAGTTCCAGGCTGGATAGAAAACCTTCTGTAAAGGCTACAAAGACACCAAAGACACTCCTGTGATGGCTAACTCCTTAGCTTTTAGAAGGAAAAATCGGTAAGTAGCTACATTAAACCGTTATCAAATTATCTAAATATTAATCAGAGATGCCGTTTTCAATCGTGGACGATTGGTTAGGTTCCTGAGGGTAAGAAACAGCGTCACTTCACTTTGTCTGTTGGAAGTTGAAGTTCCTTTTTTACACAGACCTGCTGAGGACAGAAGAGAGCTGCACACTGATGAAGTTCATGGCTGAAAGTTCAGTAAGTGGAGCTGTGATTGGTTGAGATTACGTTTTTGATTGTTGTGGTTGGAGAAATGGTTGATTGTGTGATTGACAGACACTTTGGGCAAAATAGTTTTTTAGAACTTTATATTTTGAACTATTTATCTTCCATAACATGTCAGACGACGACATTTTAAAACATGTTTCCTCGTGTGCTTCGAGTCTTCGCTGGAAAAACAACTCAAGTCCAAATTAAGGTCTAAAGGTGTGTTGACTTCAGTCAGTGGTGGAACGAGGGAAAAGCAGTTTACAGAAGGGAGGGGGGAAGGGAGGAGGAGAGGAGGGAGCGGATGATGAGCGGAGAGGAGAGGAGAGAGGGAGGGGAAGATGAGGAGAGGAGAGAGGGAAGACAGGGTACCCGTGGGATCTTAAAAGCATTGAAAAAGTCTTAATTTTGATAATCACAAATTAAGGCCTTAAAAGCCTTGAATTTGTAAAGTCTTGGATTTCGTTACAAAGGTCTTATATTTGTTGCCTTTCCTAGGATTAAGTAACAAAATTAACTGTTACTAATGGCTAATTAAAAACTGACCGGAGCCCGTCGCTGGTGCGTCGCTGGACGCACTGGAGGGCCGAGACACAAAATAAACACGTCTCTGACCGGTACCGGGGGGATAGCGGTTAAACTTAGCAGAGGATGTGCGGAATGCGTCGGTGTTTTCGGAGCCTGGCTGGGCACTCGGCGCCTTCAGACTAAGCTCAAGCTAACAGGCTAACGGCTTATTAGCTAGCCAAAAACCGAGCGGTAACAACTGCAAAGATTGGATCTGTGAGCACATTAATCTGCTCGGTGTGCGTCTTATAACAAACGGAGCGAGCAGCCGTCGGACTCTGACATCTGTTGATCCGTGCATGATTTCAGTGTGAGCGGACTGTTTAGAGACGATGTGACCGGCAGGTAACGTTAACGGTTATCTGCTACTGTAGCAGAGCTGCAAGTAAACGCTGAATTGAGCTGTGTGTTTTCAGTGTTAAACGCTGCTGCAGGTATTCATGCACGACTGTTGTTGGTCATTTACAGAGGTGGAAGACTCATGTATTGCAGTAAAAGTAGAAAGAAACTGTGTTGTAGAGTTACAAATTACTTGTCAGTTACAAGTCCTGCATTCAACATCTCCCTTAAGTTAAAGTACAAAAGTATTATCAAAATATACTTTAAGTACCAAAAGTAAAACTGCTCATTATGCAGTGTAATATATCTTATTTTATTGGATTATATTATATTATAATCCAATAAATAACCCTAACCCTAACAGACACACACACACCCACACCTTGTGTAAATAGTGTGACACTATTAAACAACACACACACACAGAAAATATGTTACTTTTAAAGCTGGTTCTCCAGTTACTCCCGTTATATCTTTACAAGCAATGTAGAGTTTAAAAAGCTATTTTTTTTAGCAGAGTCCAGCGCAGTTCTGCCCACTCCACATAAAACACTACATAACATCACTTTCAGCCAACTTCACATAGAACAATGAGGGAGAAACAGCACCACAGATATGTTTTAACCGAATATTCTCTGGTCCAGCTCAGCTAAAAACACTGAATCTGTCAGAAGAACGTTAGCGTGTCGTTAACTACCGGGCCCGTTGGTAACCGGCTCGGATACCGACAGCGTTATCTTCACTTCACCTGTTCAACTGTCTTTAACAGCTAGTTAACACATTCAACTGTCCTGCTGTTATACAGTTTATTAAGTTACAGCTTTTTTCGATTGCTTAAGCACTATTTTGAAAGCAGGGACCAGTTTTTTAAAACACCACACCCAATTAGCAGAACATCTCAGACCCTTTGCAAAATGAAACACTCTTGCAAAAATGATTCACTAATTTATAAAAACCATACTTTGTTACCATATGAAACACACGTTTCAAATGACTTAATTCTGTTTGAACAAGTTACACACTGCTGTTGTTAACCTAAAACACTTTTAGCAATTCTACTTCGCAGTGATTAGAGTACTGTAAATTAACTACACATAGTTCACCAAACACCACACCAGACCAATGCTGCAGACTGAGGAAAATATAATTTATTTCTCTCCATATACCCAAATCAGTCAACATGTCAACATGGAGAATCACAACAAAACATGGCCCAGTTTTCATGCTACTACAGTAGTGTGCATAACACTGTTAGCTCAGCAAACAACAAACAAACATAAAATACTGTATCCAGCACAGGTTACAATTACAGTAAAAAAACAACAAACAAAAAAAAGATCTGAAAGTACAGAAAATACTAGACATTACAGTTTTTTTTCAATTGCTTACACACTAAAATTAAAACTTTCCAACAATTAGCATTACCTTACACTCAAGGAGTAAAACACCGGCCTAGATTTGCACAACTGTAAGCACATTGTCAGCCTCACACTTTTTGCAAAACACTAAACACACTTGTATGCATTTGACACAGATATTTATCATGATGTAATTTCCTTGCAATTTCAAAGCAAAGGCTTTCAAATGAACACACCCATGAACCAATTGGTTAAACACAGCCACTAGGTGCACAAACACATGATTGCTTAATTATAGACACACCAATCAGGTTTAAGCACTATATGAAATGCAGCAGGTAAGTTCACCTGCCTTCAACTAAAATAGAAGGAGTCGGAAGAAGAAGAATGAGAGTGAGAGTGGGAATCCACAGAGGAGAAGGAGGTAGAGGAAGATGAAGAGGCGGGGGCCCAGCCAGAGGTAGAGGCCGAGGTGGAGGTGGAGGTAGAGGAAGAGGGAGAGGTAGACCTGAAGCTGGAGAATGTGCTCAAAGAATAAGAGGACCAAATTTATCAAATGAAATTCGCGCAACACTAGTGGACCATGTCGTGAACCACAGATTGACGCTGAGGGAGGCTGGACTAACACTTTAGCCAAATCTTCACAGATATACAGTGGCATCTGTCATAAGGACATTTCGACAAGGAAACGGGTAAAAGAAAATCTGTCTACAGTTAAAGCAATCAGCTCCTTAATGTATGCACCATATCAGCAATGTTGATACCCCTTCCTGTGACATTTTACAGTAGGTTACATGTATTATTTTCTACATAGGATTGAGGGTCGAGAATGACAAGGAGGAAGGGGGCCCATATTCACGCAAGAACAAGAGAGAGAGATCATAAACATGGTTTTGGCCAATAATGCTATCAGGCTCAGAGAAATCCAAGCCAACATTATCTGTGACCATGCCATTTTCAATAATGTCCAGTTCAGTCAACACTGGCACGCATCCTAAAAAGACATCAGGTTCAAATGAAACAAATGCATCGAGTGCCTTTTGAGCAGAATTCAGAGAGGGTCAAACGGCTACGGCATGAGTATGTGGAGGTATGTATTGTTCACTTTAACACTGTGATGTTGCATACTGCACACATGACCCTTTTACATGTACATTGACAGTATACTAGATCCATCCTGAACTACACAATCATTTCTTTCACTGTATTTCAGAGAGTTTTACAGATGGATGCTGAAGAAATCCTGCATGAATACATATACATAGATGAGGCATGGTTTAACCTCACAAAAGCAAGGAGGGTTGATTGGCCACAGGGTTATAATCAATGTCCCAGGGCAACGTAGGGTAACATCACCCTTTGTGCTGCCATTACACCAATTCGGTCTCACGGCAGTTTGTGTAAATGTCACGTTATTTTTAATCTGTTGATACATGTTCACAGGGACGTTTTTTTCGTGGTGGCCAGCACAAAATACACAACGGGAAAGGATGCCTCATATGCCAGGAGGCAGCCGCGAGGAGGCCGCTGGGGACGCGCGACAATAAAGGGATGGCGGAGGTTGGGTTTAGGAAAAACACTACGGGGAAAGGACGCCTCACATACCAGGAGACGGGACGTGCGACAATAACGGGATGGCGGAGGTTGGGTTTCGGAAAAACACTATGGGGAAAGGATAATAACGGGATGGTTGTGATTAGGAAGACTACGGGGAAACAAAACGTCACACGCGGGACGCGATCCCCGGTCTCCCGGTTGAAAGTCCTGTATTGTTTGACCCATTCACCACCCCGACCAACCTCCCTATGCGGATTTTCGGCTTTTCATACTACTCTCTGCCATTTTCGTGCTATGACCACGAAATATGCTTCCCATTGAAATACATTACTTCACATTTTCGTGCTGGCCACCACGAAAAAAACGACAAAAACGTCCCCATGTGTGCGTAGATTACAGTTTTTTCCAACTGCTTACACACGTTTTCAAAACTATGTCTCAGAGTCTATGTTTCTCACACAAAATGCAAAATGCCTCACATCTCCTTCAAAATTAAACACTGCATTCAAAATACTGCAAACACATCTCAAAATGAAGTATTTGATTTTTTCTATTTTTAGAAACCTCATAATATCAGAAAGCCATGTGGAGACTGTAGGTGATTTCCATTCCATAAGTATTCTCCGTCGTGCTATTAAGGTTGCAAAAGCAACAACACTTTCCTTACTATTGGACATAATCACCCCCTTGTACCCAAAACACGGCCATTGTAGGGCTAGGTTGTAGATCTAAATCAAAGGCTTCATTTAAGACTTTAAATATTGATGCCCAGAACTCTCTCAACCTGGAACATGACCAAAAGCTGTAAAGTAAATCTGCTCTGTCCATTCTACATCTGTCACAGATGACATCCATGTCAGAGTATATTTTGGCCAGCTTAACCTTACTATAGTGCATATGGTGAAGAACTTTAAACTGAATCAAATTCAAACGTGCACAAGACGAAGTCCCATTCACCCAGCTTAGATCCCTGTCCCATACAGCATCTGATATATTTGTCCCTAACTCTTCTACCCATTTTGCTTTGATAGGATCCATGGATATATTGTAGAGTGACATAATTGAATTGTATATGTTAGAGATTTGGCCTCTTGAGGTTAGAGGGGTCTACAGTATATCCTCTAGGTCAGAGTGCTCAGGTAATTGAGGAAATGATGAGACGTGTGTTCGGATGAAATGACGAACCTGAAGATATCTGAAAAAGCTGGACTTGGTGATGTTGAATTTACTGACCAAGTCAGTGAAACTGAGAAAGACGTTATTTATGAAAAAATCTTTACATGTAGTAAGGCCCATACTGTCCCACTGTTTGAAAGTATCGTCCATTTTATCAGCCAGAAAAAGATAATTATTACAGACTGGACTGAGTGTGGAAAGATCAGAGAAATGGACGTTTGCCTAAATTGTATCCAAATCCTAAGTGTCGAACTTACTACTGGGCTGGAGGAGAAGCGTGATGGGGAGAGGGGGAGTTTGGATGTAATCAGTGCAGCAAGTGACGCCAGTTTACAAAACTTGGCCTCTGCACTACACCAGTCTGCTTCAGGTGATTGAAACCAATAAACAAATGTTTGTAAATTTGCAGCCCAATAATAGATCATTAAATTTGGGAGGGCAAGCCCACCCCTCTGCCTTGGTCTTTCAAGGATTTTTTTTACGTAGCCTTGAAGTTTTACCTCCCCATAAAAAAGGGAAAGTAACTTATCTGTTGCTCAGAAGAAAGACTTTGAAATAAGTATAAAAATCAAGGCAACACATTCATTTTAACGCAGTTAACTCTTCTGGCTAAAGATGAATAGATTGTGCTCCATCGCTGGAGGTCAGATTTTAGTTTCTCAAGTGTTGGAGTGAAGTTCGCATCAAACAAACCAGAAAAAGAGGGGGTGACATGGATTCACAAATACTTAAACCCTGACTTTGATATACGAAAGGGCAAGTTTGTATCTCGTATTTGGTGCGCATTCTCATTGATAGGGAAACACGTGCTTTTAGAATAATTAATTGTATACCCTAAAAAGCTACTAAAGTCTTCAAAATTACAGGTGTAGACGACAACGGGTCCGTTATATAAATTAAGAGATCATCAGCATACAAAGAAATTTTATATTCCATTCCCATCCTGCTAATACCGTGTATGGACTGTGTGGTTCTAAGCTTTATTGACGGGTTCTATCGCTAGAACGAACAGCAACGGACTGAGAGGGCAACCCTGGCGTGTTCCTCTGGATAAAGAAAAATATTGTGAACATCATTTATTAGTGACTACTCATAATAGTACATTTTTGGATATACCTTGTACACACTGTTGTTCTAAATCTGAAGCTCTTTTATAGACCTATTTCTACATTTACAATGTTCTAGAGTGAAAGTAACCCGCCCGAGAGTGGTTGAAAAGTGCACTGTAAACAACAATGTAATGTTACAGTAAAACAGAAAATATTTATTGGACAAAACATCACGTTTGCAAGAGTAGCACAGTGTTGTATACAGTAGAATGAAACAAGAAAACAAAACTACAAACAACAACAACAACAACAAAGGAATAATTTTTAGAATAAAGAATATGTGTGCGTGTGTTTGTGCGTACTTGTGTGTTGTGGGGGGGGATTGTATGCACAAACAAAGTCTGATTGATTTGAAATGCTGAAATAGTCGTTAGATAGTTGCATGCAGTATGGACGCCATTGTAAAGCTACTCAAGATGGGCTTTTCTCATGGTCAATCCGTGGTTGATCACATGATGAATAAGTGTGGCCCTGATCTCATCAGAGATGGCTCTCCTTCCTCTTCTTCCTTCCTTCCTCCTCATTGTCATCCCGTCTCTCCCTACTCCTCCCATTGCTCTCTGTCTGTTGTTGGCATCCATTGTTCAAAACAGGTAATCTGACCTTTGACCTCTGTATAGGCCTATTCTAAAGCAGTGATTGGTTAGTGATCAGTTAAGCATAATGTGTTTGCACATGTGAGGAGTGCGTGTAAATAAGTGTAGCATATTGATTGGTTGTGTTTAGAAAAGGAAAGCAAGTCACCCCGTTAGATTTTTTGTCATATGGCGCGTTCTTGCCACCTCGGAATAACAGGGACCGCCCCCCGTGATTACGTTGTTTTTCCGACTGCCAGCGTTCACATGGTCGGCATGCGTTTTCTTCTTCTTCTTCTGTTATATTGGCGTTTGGCATAACAACTTGTTGCATGACTGCCACCAACGGTTGGCCGTAGCCTAGAGCATCAGGTGTGTGAAAACATGGAGGCCACAATAACAAAAGATTTGCTGCTGTTTTCTTATGCGAGCATACAAACAGCACATGGACAGGTGTTTGTTTGTGTTATCTGCAGGACAACCAACGGACACGGATAATGTGTTGTTTTTTTTATACATGGGCCTATTTATGAATAATTTGAAACATGTTATGTCTATATATGTTTCTTGGCAGAGGCATTTGTCCACAATGAACAGTTTATTGTCATTGAAATATGTTCAGTGAACCAAAGTCGCATACATCAAACGTCAGTTGTCAACAACGCGTCACCAACTGGGAAACTCGTTTAGCAAAATTCAGCCCGAGTTTCCCACCTCTGATTCCCAGAGGAAGTGATGTGAATGGTGACGTTTTCACTCGGAAAAATGTCCATGAACGCACGGTTAGGTAGAGAATTGTGCGTAGTGTTTTGAAAAAAGTGTTTTATGCAATTGAAAACTGAGTGAAAGGCTGAGAAATAGCTTCCATACTTCAAACCTTCAGAAATGAGAACAGGCATGCAACTATCTAATGACTATTTCAGCATTCTTAATCAATCAGACTTTGTTTTGCACAAAGTGCATACAATACTCCCCCAACCCCCAGAACGACACACAAGCAAACACAAACACAAACATACATATTCTTTATTCTAAAAATGATACCTTTGGTTTACATATGTTTGTAGTTTTGTTTTCTTGTTTCATGCTTCTGTATTCATCACTGTGCTACTCTTACAAACGTAATGTTTTGCCCAATAAATATTTTCTGTTTTACTGTAACATTGCATTGTTGTTAACATTGCACTTTTCAACCACTCTCAGCAGATTACTTTCACTCTAGAACACTGTAAAGATATAAAAGAGCTTTAGATTTAGAACAGTGATCATGATATATCCAAAAATTTACTATTATGAGTAGTCACTAATAAATGATGTACGTGTGTAGGCATTTGGAAAAAAAACTGTAAGTTCACTAAACGCTACACCAGACCAATGCTGCAGACTGAGGAAAATATAATTTATTTCTCTCCATATACCTAAATCAGTCAACATGGAGAATCACAACAAAACATGTCCCAGTTTTCATGCTACTACAGTAGTGTGCATAACACTGTTAGCTCAGTAAACAACAAACATAAAATACTATATGGAGTACAGGTTACAATTACAGTTAAAAAAACAACAACAAACAAAATAAAAGATCTAAAAAAAACTGAAAATACAGAACAGAAAATACTAGACTTACCTGCTGCATTTACCTGCTTACCTCTGCACACCTAGTGGCTGTGTGTTCACAGATTGGCTCATAGGTGAGGTAATATGACAGTCAGTGCTTTGGAATTGCAAGGAAGTGACATCATGATATACTTATGCAAATCACTGTGTATTGTAAAAGTGTGAGGCTGGCATTGTGCTTAAAGTGGTGCACATCTGGGCCAATCTTTCGCTCCTTGAGTGTAAGGTTTTGACAATTGTGTAATACTTTTGATTTCAGTGTGTAAGCAATCGGCAAAAACTGTAACGTAACTTACATTACTTTGGGTCAGTATAACAGAATTATGTTGTAAAACAGTTAACAGAGCGAGCTTGATCTGTTGAATGTTAATGTTATCCACACTTGGTCTAACGTTACTTACCGTTAACGGTACTTAGCGGCTGGTTGAATTAAAACTGGCAGCCGAAGGAACAATAAAAGAGTTGATAATGTGTACTAAATAATAATATTATATATACAGACTAGAACTTCCAGAAATAATTACAGATATTGAAATTAATGATGAACAGGCGAGTAAACTGCAGCTGAGAGGAGTGTGTGGTTGCCTTGGTAACGTTAGTAGAAATGTCTTGTTTGCCGCCACAGGGAGCAATATATATATTAACAGTTTTTCAAATGATTCACTTGTCAAATACAATTCAATTTAAATTGTCACAATGTTGGCACAAGAAACAACAGTCTTCACAAACAAAGAACAGAAAGAAAAAAAGTACAACTAACCAAGAGGTACATTTCTTTTTTTCCCACGTTATTACTGGATCCAAATAGTCTTTCATTAGCATTTTATCATCCTTGGTAATCACAATTCCTAAATATTTGATAGTGTTTTCTACAGGGATGCTACAAATTTGTGTATCTGAAACATCTTTTAAGACGAGAATTTCACATTAATTCAAATAATATTTATGCCAGATACTTCAGAAAATGTATCAATATCAGATGAAGCGTAAGAAACTTCTGTTTTGCTATTTAAAAATAAAGTGGTATCATCCGCCACTTGTGAGATTTTAATCAAAAAAAGGATCAAACTTTATTCTTCTTAATTGTTAGCCTAGAAATCTAGACGCACCCTAGCGGCAGCAAATGTAATTTGCAGCCAGGGTCAGTCTAGCAACTCTCCGTTGGCTTGTGAGCTGGAAAAAACAAATTCTGGTCAGGCCAATCACATTGTGTATAGAGTCGGTGGGCGGACTTCATATAAGGATGGCAGAGTTGCGACGGTTCCGCGTGAATTCCCTGCTTCTTGAAAACAAAGAAGATGGCTGCTGCTGCTGGCGAACAGCGGTCTTTCGAATCGGCTGGAAGACTTAAGCACTGAAGTCATTCTTAAAAAAGGAAGATGTGTTCGGAGTTTTGCCGACCGGATACGGCAAATGTTTAATCTATCAACTAGCGTTGCTGTGGTTGGCTATGAGTGCAGAGAGAATTTGAAAGACAACCGTTTATCCCACCCCTCGGGTTGAGCCCTGCCAATGGTGAGTTCCCAGACCCAACATCTTGATGTGGGTCTGGCTTTTCAGGCTACTTACTCGTCACATACACACCAGCCCAGTCTCATGGCAGTTCGTGAAATGGTTACATTATTAAATCTATTGATTCGTGAACAGGACACGAACGTTTAATTTCCCCGTTGTTGTGTTCCCCAGAGCAGCACAGTGTCATGGCAGTTCGTGAAATGCTAACATTCAAAAATCGTGACCTGTACACGATATAAACGAGAAAATCGTGTACACAAATCAATAAATAAAAATGACGTGACTATTTACGAACTGGCGTGAGAGTACACACAGTACAATGTAATGACATTCTATTACTGCATTTAACCCATCCTAGGTATTAGGAGCAGTGGACAGCTATACATACAGCGTCTGGGGAGCAACTTGGGCTTCAGTGTATTGCTCAGGGACACTTTGACATGTGGCCGGATGACCTTGACAACCATTTTACCTCTGGCCCACAAGCCACCCCATTTTTCTGCCATGAAAATCAATACCTTTAAAGAGGTGCGGAGTTATTAATAAGTTAAGAATTTGGCTAGCTAATAGGAACAAATAAGGAGATATGGGGCAGCCCTGGCAAATACCTCTTTTTATATTGAATCTAGGTGTGGAACCGTAGGGTAATTTGACAGAGCTGTTGTTATTGCTGTATAGAGTTTTGTCTTTATTAAAAAATTATCAAACTGGAAAAAATGTAATGTATCAAAGATGAAATTATGGGACACCGTATCAAACGCTTTTCGCTTTTTTTACGTAATTGGTCTCCAGTTATCGATGAGTAAAGGATCTTTATTTGGTTAGGGAGTTAAGGTGAGCAGACCTGTAACAGGGGTAGTTCTTCCTTACAGCAAGCTTTATTATTGACAGCAAGGAGAAGTTTGGCGACTTCATCTGCAAACGTTTTCTAAAATTCAGAGGTCAGGCCTTCGTTACCTGGAGATTTATGTTCTTTATATTTTTTATAGTTGACAGTATTTCCTCTAAAAAAAAAAATTCTTGAGCACTCTGTACAAAAAGATTCACTCGCTGTTCTTGCTTCTGTAATTAAGTTTAGGGTATCAGAACTTTGGTAGTAATTGCAAGGTTAATAAAGAACTACCACTTTATTGTAAGAGCAGCAACATCTCAACAGCACGTTCAACATCCTGTGTAACTCTGATTCAGAATACGTGTGTCACAATGTGATGTACTACAATATTACATACAATAATACCATAACCTCCTACTGCCATTCATCTGCATCTTACTCATCTGCATATCTGTATATATATATTTTACCCATCTGTATATACAGAAATAGAGGTGTTTAGTATACATAACATTAAGTAATATTGAAGTCTCAGCCTCAGAGCCTCAGTTGTTCTTACTTGAATATAACAAGTTTATTACAACACAAATCTGATATCAGAGAAGCTCCTGATACAGCTTGTATACATGGACAGAGATTTACAAAAAACAAAGTATCATCACATTCACTCAGTGTATCCTCAGGTAAAGAAAGTCAGCCGATGACAGGAATCATAAAGTGTTTCTAGTTAAACAGAAATGATAATGAATTGATAATTGAAAACATAATGTTTAGGGTTAGAGAAATGAAAGAGATGAAATCAGACAAATTAATGTTTTGTGTTTGAGTCTGAGACCGATCTGCTTCACAGTGCAGTGTGTGTGTGATGGTGAACAGACTGAACTTTGATTTCAGCAGCTGATCTTCAGTCAGTGTTTCTGTCCTCAGTCAGTGTTTTCGCAGAGGACACAGAGACACTGATGAACCAGCTGACCAGACCATAAACCCAGGATAAAGAGGTTGAGTGATTGTGGTGTTGAAGGTGTGGAGGTGGATCAGTGATTCAGAGGAGACTGTGTAGAAGGACAGAGTGCCAGCAGGACAGTTCACATACATTGCTACTCTGTTACAGACAGAGGAGGAAGTGATATCTGTTACTCTCTTATTGTGCCTGACAGAGTAACCATCATCAGAGCTGCTCAGACTCCAGGACTGATCATTCCCTCCAAACAAACAGTCAGTACTGTCTCCTTTCCTTCTGATCCCTCTGTAACTCACTGATATATAAACCTTTCCTCTCCTCTCGACCTCCCAGTAACAGCGACCAGTCAGACCATTTCTACACAGCAGCTGAGGCCAGGAGTCAAATCTGTCTGGATGATCAGGATATGACTGATCCTCTCCCACATTTGTCATCTTCCTGTTGTTGTCAGACAGTTTGAGGTTTCTGTGTACTGTGTTTGTGTCCAGTTCCAGTTCACAGACATCTGATGGAGAGAACAAGACACAATAGAGCTGCAGGTTAGCATCTGATGATTTATTATCAACTTTACTGACAATTACTGGAAGAAAATCATTTAAACTTTTATTTCATATTCAGCTGTGAATGATGATTTCACAAACTTTAACTTCAACAATCCAGTTATAACAATTCATTAAGTTCATAAAAACATCTGATGGTGATCTACAGATCCAAGTGCATCTATCAGACAACTCCAGGATTTCTGACACTGGTTCCAAGAAATACCCTCATACAGCAGGAATCTGATTGGAGCTACTCAAGGACTGTCGTTAAATCAGTCCACAGGGTCGTCAGGCGGTGAGTAAGCGTCATCTCAGGCTCCACGAGCTTGGCCAGCTGAGCTTCAGCTAGTGCAGAAAAGAGCTCTAGGCGGGGCATCGATTGCTGTCGTTTGGGGGCAACTCTTGACCTGGGGTCAGTTTCAACGAGCAGGTTTAGTGAAAACTCTGAGTTTGTTAACCCTGAGATGAGGGGGGACTTCCGGTGGGTTTAGACCAAGATAGCGGAATAACTTGATTGCTCCACACAGCCTTGCAGAATTTAATATAAATTCCCTAGTTATATTTACTAGTTCAACAGCAACCATGTCAAAAACCGTGTCAAACAAGGAGAGTGATATTTTCAAACGTAAAAGAAGTTCGCACAAACAGAAAAACGAGCCAACGACTGAGAACGAGGAGGAGGCTAGCATAGCTCAAACTGGCATAGCCGCCGTGCTAACAGAGCTAAAGACACTTCGTGCGGAGTTCAGTGGATTTGGTTCCAAACTGGACGGAATAGACGGATGGCTCTGCAAGATGGCCAACTCCGTTGAGGCTCTAGAAAATAATATGAATGAGGTGAAGCGAGACGTAGCATCTAAGAAGACAAGTTGGAGACCACCACGGGACGGATCACATACCATAAATCCAAAGTTGAGGACTTGGAAAATCGCAGCCGGAGGAAGAATCTACGAATGTTTGGACTCAGAGGGAGAAGAGGGAAACTGACAACTGTTAGACTATGTGCAAGAGATGTTGCCAGGCTGGCTAGGTACGGATAAATCCATGGAAAGGGCTCACCGTACACTGGGCCCGGCAAAACCGAACTAAGACAGTCCTCATACGCTTTCTGAAATTCCAGGACCGGGAATTTGAGTTCCGCTGCTTCAAAGTACGTGACATTGGATGCGGAGAAATTCCGTCACGGATTTGAAGAGACAGCATGGGCTTGTTTACAAACGGAGAATCAGCTGATGCCTTTTGACGAGGTACTGCATTAAATAATGTTGAATAAGTTTGTACTCTCATATCCATGATTAGGTTACCTTACTCTGTACAGTAGACATAAGGTCTTACATCACATAAGGAGCCTGGGAAACCTTTTGTTTACTTATATATATATATATATATATATATATATATTCTCAATTGTGCTTTAAATCCAACAATAGATCATTCAACGGGCTGTGACATAGGTAAAACACAAACTAGAGAACTGCTGAAACAGTTTATAGAGGATCTTAATCTAGTTGATGTCTGGAGATAACAGAATCCTGATAAAAATCATTACCCCTGTTATTCAAGTACACACAAATCACATTCCCGCATAGACTATTTCATTATTTCCAGGGAACTCTTACCCAAGGTTAGCGAATGTTGGTATAATGGTATCGTGATAAGTGACCATGCTGCTGTATCACTCAAAATCCAAATTGACAAAATTGTCCATAGCCCACCTAATTGGAGATTCCAGGCGAGATAGCTGCAAGACCAAGCTTTTGTTGACACTATTGACTCTAAAATTAACTGCTTCTTTGCACTAAATACTGATGAAACTAGTGCTTGTACCAGATGGGAAGCATTTAAGGCGTTCATCAGGGGAGAGATTATTAGTTATACCAGCTATAAAACAAAACACTATAAATTGGAAATGGTACATTTGGAAAATCAAATCAAAACGTTGGAAAATCACCTGTATGTAAAAGATGATTTAAAACAAAAGGAATTGCTTATATTAAGAGCTAAATAAAATAAAATGTCCACAGATGAAAGTGCCAAAAGTTTAATGTGGTTGAAGCAAGCCTACCATGATCAAGAAGAGAAGGCTGGAAAACTCTTAGCCTGGAGAATCAAAAAACAACAAACTGACCGAGCAATAAATAGTATTAGGACAGCACAAGGGGATGCTTCAAAGATTTTTATGAATCCTTATATAGATCAGAATGCAACCAAGACTCAGATGCGCAGGAAACATTTCTTGATCAGCTTCAGTTACTATCTGACGACATAAAAAATGAATTGGATAGGAATATAACAGCCGAGGAGTTGTCAAAGGCAATCCAAAATATGAATAGTGGTAAAGCACCTGGGATGGTTGCCCATAGAACTTTATAAAACATTTAAAACTAAATTAGTTGAGCCACTTCTAAATGTGTTTAAAGAATGCTTCCTGGAAGGAACTCTTCTACCCACTATGAGATTAGCTCTAATAACCCTCATCCAAAAACAAGGCAAACCATCCACAGAGTGCTTGTCGTTTAGACCAATCAGTCTGATGTGTAGTGATACTAAAATACTAGCAAAAAGATTAGATCCACACCTCCCTAAACTCATACATAATGATCAGAATGGGTTTGTACGAAATCGCCAAGGTTTCCATAACATCAGAAGAGTCCTTAATATATTACATGAAAAAGCTGGTGGTAAGGACACAGCAGTACTGTCATTAGATGCCCAACAGGCATTTGACAGAATATAATGGCACTACCTTTTTAAATTGCTACCACGATTCAGATTTGGAGAGGGATTTCTTAGATGGATTCATGTTCTCTACACAAACCCAGTAGCAGAGATTCTGACCAACAGTGTTGTCTCAAAACCGTTGAACTTACAGTGTTCAACCCGACAAGGCTGTCCATTATCACCAATGCTATTCACTTTAGCTATTGAACCTCTCGCCATGGCTGTCAGAGCCCATGATGGCCTCACGGGCATCCAGATAGGTGAGCAAGAACATAGGATATCTTTGTATGCCGATGACATCATCCTTTTTCTGACCAGGCTTAAGGACAGTATTCCAAATCAAATCATATTAATTCAACAATTTGGAGAGTTCTCTGGATATAAAATAAATTTCTCTAAATCATCAGTTATTTTTAAATAAAAATGAACGACTGACACCAACTATAAAGACACCTTTTACAAATGCAAAAAATGGTTTCACTTATTTAGAGGTTCTCTAACTCGCGCTTCCTAAATGTTTTTTTGAAAAAATTAACAACATTCTTGCTAAACTCATTTGGAACAATAAAAAAGCTAGGCTACGATTGAAGTTGCTTTACTTGCCGTATGAGAGAGGTGGCCTTCGTCTTCCAAACCTGCGGTGGTATTACTGGTCTGCTCAATTACACTCTGCCTCGTTCTATTTTGGCTCAGGCATTCTTCCAGCTTGGGTAAATATTAAGCAAGTGACTACATCAGAATTGCCCCTCAAGCTATCCGTGCATTCATGGACATCGGTCACCATTCACATCACTTCCTGTGGGAATCAGAGGTGGGAAACTGGGGCTAGATTTTGCTAACCGAGTTTCCCAGTTGGTGACGCGTTGTTGACAACTGACGTTTGATGAAGGCGACTTTGGTTCACTGAACATATTTCAATGACAATAAAGTGTTTGTGGACAAATGCCTCTGCCAAGAAATATACACAGACATAACATGTTTCAAATTATTCATAAATAGGCCCATGTATAAAAAAAAACAACACCTTATCTCCGTTGTCCTGCAGATAACACAAACAAACACCTGTCCATGTGCTGTTTGTATGCTCGCATAAGAAAACAGCAGCAAATCTTTTGTTATTGTGGCCTCCATGTTTTCACACACCTAGGTTGGTGGCAGACATGCAACAAGTTGTTATGCCAAACGCCAATATAACAGAAGAAGAAGAAAACGCATGCCGACCATGTGAACGCTGGCAGTCGGAAAAACAATGTAATCACGGGGGCGGTCCTTGTTATTCCGAGATGGCATGAACGCGCCATCAATCTATATTCAGCAGACCTTAAAACATTGAGAGAAAAAACAAAGCCTATCTTGAAAAATATGTTTGTAAGTACATGATTTATACTTAACAAATAATGAAACAATTTATAAATTAAATCATTTTCACATTATAAACCAGTTGCAAACTATTACGAAATGCTTTGTTCATCATTTGTAAAGCATTGCTCCTATGTTAATTCTCATAAATAAAGCATTTGTATACACACTCATACATGGTTTGTTCATAGTAAATAAAGCTCTCAATAATTATGTTTATAAATAGAGGTTTGACACTTCATAAGTATTGCAAAAAACATTGGTTTAGTTTTTATGCTCCACATATCTGGAACTCCCAGAAAACTGCAGGTCTGCTCCAACTCAAGGCTGAAGACCTATCTTTTTGATGTTGCCTTTCTTTAAATAACTTCATTTCTTATACTGAAGCTGCATTGTTGACACTGTATAACAATCTATATAACCATATAAAGAGAAATTCCTAAACAAATAATAGAATTGAATTTATGATTATTCCGGTGACATTCTTTTGCAGAAACGGACATATCTCTGATTATTTCTCTGATGCAGGCATGACAATAGTTGACAGAAGAGACAGACGTTGGCCACATCAAAAATGATGAGAGTATAGTAAGGAAAGGAAAAGCTTCTGTAACTATGGGGAATGCCCAAAGCTCAAAGCCATGCGAAGCATCTGGACCCATAGTGGGTGAGATGGTTAGAAAATATGGACCGGATTGCATGAGATGGCTGCCATATTGGTCAAAAAGATTTGGCTTTCCACAAAATGGATCACTGAGTCCAGGAAAGTTAAGATTGAATTTATGATTATGAGTGACATTCTCTTGCAGAAACGGACATATCTCTGATTGTTTCTCTGATGCAGGCATGGCAATAGAGTGACAGAAGAGACAGACGTTGGGCTGGTCAAAAAGTTAGTCAAAGTAACTAACTAATTTAGGCAGAAGGCCTAAAAAGAAAAAAAATAGTCTATCAACACTCTGACTACTTAGAGACAGACTGCAGAAGAAATAAAATAGTTTAAGAATACGTTCTTGGCTATTAAAAGATTTTTGTCTGCAGGGCTATACCGGGTTTTACAAGGTTTGCCGAAGAAAAAGAACTACGCTTTGCGGTGACGACCACATCGAAAAAGATAAGAGTATACTCAAGAAAAGCTTCTGTAAATATGGGGAATGAAACCTCAAAGCCGTGCGACGCATCTGGACCCATAGTGGGTGAGATGGTTAGAAAATATGGACCAGACTGCTTGAGATATCTGTCATATTGTTCAAAAAGCTTTGGCTTTCCAAAAAATTGATCACTGAGTCCAGGAAAGTTATTTTATCTGCTTTATATATTAACAGTTTTAACTGCTCTTCAATGTTTAATTTCTTATACTGCACTGTAACTTTTTTTTTTTTCTCGTATTAATCTGTTTTAATTTTTTTTTAATCTGTTTTCATGTAAAGCACTTTGAATTGCCCTGTTGCTGAAATGTGCTATACAAATAAAGCTGCCTTGCCTTGGTAAATTAAATAATTTTCCCTTTATAAACTATCTACCAACTATTAGTAATTTATTTGTTTATCATTTGTAAAGCATAGTTCCTACATTCATTCTAATCAGTAAAGCATTTGTAAATACAGTTAGTAAATGGTTGAGCTATATTAAGGTCATGTAAAACGTTCATCAGTTGATGTTTTTAATAATTCCAAAATGATGCATTAACCATTTGTAAATTAAGTAATTTTACCATTATCAACTAGGTACTCAGGAACGTAAAAGGTCGTTTAAAACTAGGAAGTTAATGATTAACAGACTATCTACACCTACATTTGTTCATGTCTTAAATAAAATGTTATGATTTAGAAAAAGGCCTAAACTAATAGCTGGGGTGTTAACAAATCTGTTACAAATACTTACCAATAATGTAATCCGTGACTAATTCAGGAGTTGCTGATGATTAGTTAAGTATATTGTGTGAGCCCATCTAAAGTGAGTACTTTCTATGCTTTACAAAGCATTTATAAATGAGGTGCAAAGGCTAACAGAACCTGGACATACATGTATTGTTCTATTTGGACATGCCTTCAGAAATATGCCTATGGATAGTTAGTGTGTTAATGCATCTTTAGTTGCAAAGGCTAGCAGATACAACAGAAACACAAGTAAAAACAGTATTTGTAAACCTTATTACGATGTAGTAAGAATGTACATTTATGAAATAGCTCGTAGTAGTGTTATTTAGTTGATGAATTTGTGAATTTGGACCAGAACCAGAAGAAAATGAGATTGTTAAGAGCCAGAGAATTGAAGATCAATAAAGAGACTAGGAAACCAGGATAAAGTTTGAGAAGTGTATTAATATACACAGAAACATGGCATACACATATACAGATAAAACACAGGTATGAAAAATAACTAAAATAATAAAGTGCACACATAAAAAACCCTTTTCAGTTCTATGAGCTCAATTGTTCTTTGATGACAAGAGTTCAGAGATGTTCAACGTTGGGGCCCATATGAGTTTGGTTTCTGTTTGTCCTACCACCATGAAGAAGGAAAATAAAAATAAAATGAGGTGATATTTCAGTTAACCCATATTGAAATATCTAAATCTCTATTCAGTTGTACAACCGTTCTTAAATTTCTTCTCTTAAGTATCAAAAGTATATAAATCCCTTTCAGGTATCAAAAGTACATTTATATTAATAGGTAACCTTTATACAAAAAAGACATTTCTAATTCAAGTTTTATGGAACCTACCTTAACACTATTCTTAATATAATTGCATAAATGCATGTAAAAATCTCTCAAATTGTATTACTTTCCCATAACTTAAGCTACAGTGTTGTAATCTAGAGGCATTAAGACATGCATGCTTATTTATCCCTCCCTAGCAGAAAGAATGCACAAAAAATTAGCTTCTTTAAAGTTACTTCACCATAAACTCCAGTTAAACAATTAAACTCACAATTTGTACTAACATTCATTCAACAAAATATCCACAGCTAGCAATAGTGTTGAAAAGCAACATTACTTTCCATAACCAATAGATAGAATCATTAGCCTTTTCACAGGCAATACACAGTACTCCGCTAGCCTTTTGTGGCTAATTACCTTATTAGCATATGAATACAGCACCTTAGCTAACCCGTTAGCTTTGCACTATTAGCACCGTTCTCTTAATACATCCATGATTAGCACCGATTAGCATCAATGCTAGCGAAACTCAAGGTCTAGTGCTAAGGAATGACTCACCATTTTAATGGGATTCACTGCCTTTAACTCTGACGACAGTGGATTCAGGCACAGCTCTTTCGTTCTATTCACAACAAGGCATAGCCAGTATTAGATAGTATATAGTATGTATTCACTAAATGCCGTTCTTTTTCTCTTACCGAGTGAATAACAGCAGCCTTATACGACGTTCCGATGCAGCGCCTAAAGGGACGTGAGGGGACGTAAATCTGGCGATCTAACGTAGCCTAGTTGATAGCTGATTGGTCAGCTCACGGACCCAAGTTTACCCATTGGCTTATTTACAAGCCCATCAAAGTTAACAATAATGGCACCCATATATTATTTTATTTTATTTTGAGACATTCCTTTTGTTTTCCAAGTTATTAAAATGTGGTCAAAAGTAGTTGGTAAAAGCTATGGAAGAAAATAGTGGAAAATTATTTAACTTTCACTTACCTTTGATGGGGCTTGTAAATAAGCCAATGGGTGAACTTGGGTCCGTGAGCTGACCAATCAGCAATCAACTAGGCTACATTAGATCGCTAGATTTACGTCTCCTCACGTCCCTTTTGGCGCTACATCGGAACGTAGGCGGCAGTTATTCACTCGGTAAGAGAAAAAAAAAAAACATTTAGTGAATTAAATCAATTCTGCATACTATATACTATCTAATACTGGCTATGCCTTGTTGTGAATAGAACAAAAGAGAGCTGTGCCTGAATCCACTGTCATCACGGAGTTAAAGGCAGTGAATTCCATTAAAATGGTGAGTCATTCCTTAGCACTAGGCCTTGACTTTCGCTAGCATCTATGCTAATCGGTGCTAATCATGGATGTATTAAGAGAACGGTGCTAATAGTGCAAAGCTAACGGGTTAGCTAAGGTGCTGTATTCATATGCTAATAGGCTAATTAGCCACAAAAGGCTAGCGGAGTACTGTGTATTACCTATGAAAACGCTAATGATTCTATCTATTGGTTATGGAAAGTAATGTTGCTTTTCAACACTATTGCTAGCTGTGGGTATTTTGTTGAATGAATGTTAGTACAAATTGTGAGTTTAATTGTTTAACTGGAGTTTATGGAGAAGTAACTCAAAGAGGCTAATTTTTAGTGCATTCTTTCTACTGTTACCAGTGCAGGGAGGGATAAAAAAGCATGCATGTCTTAATGCATCCTCTGTAGCTCAAGTTATGGGGAAATAATACAATTTGAGAGATTTTTCCATTCCATACAACTTGAATTAGAAATGTATTTTTTGTATAAATGTTACCTATTAATATAAATGTACTTTTGATACCTGAAAGGGATTTATATACTTTTGATACTTAAGAGAAGAAATTTAAGAACGGTTGTACAACTGAATAGAGATTTAGATATTTCAATATGGGTTAACTGAAATATCACCTCATTTTATTTTCCTTGTAGCCTAAGCAATTGATTTTATTACGGAATAGTAATTGAGAGAACTGATTTGGCCTTATCTACAGGTGGAGGAGGTGGAGATTTGATCGAGACTCTGAACTTATACGGATTGCCCTGGATTCCTTCTTCATGGTGGTAGGACAAGCAGAAACCAAAGTCATATGGGCCCCAACGTTGAACATCTCTGAACTCTTGTCATCAAAGAACAATTGAGCTCATTGGAGCTGAAAAGGGTTTCTTTTATATGCGCACTTTATTTATTTTAGTTGTTATTTTTCATACCTGTGTTTATCTGTATACGTGTATGCCATGTTTCTGTGTACATTAATACACTTCTCAAACTTTATCCTGGTTTCCAAGTGTCTTTATTAACATTCAATTCTCTGGCTTATAAGAATCTAGTTTTCTTCAGGTTCTGGTCCAAATTCACACTGATATCAACTAAATAACACTACTACGAGCTATTTCATAAATGTACATTCTTACTACATCGTAATAAGGTTTAGAAATACTGTTTTTACTTGTGTTTCTGTTGTATCTGCTAGCCTTTGCAACTCATTTATAAATGCTTTGTAAAGCATAACAAGTCCTCACTTTAGATGGGTAGTCAACTAATCAGTAGTAACTCATGAGATAATCATGAATTACATTATTGGTAAGTATTTGTAACAGATGTGTTAACACCCCAGCTATTAGTTTAGGCCTTTTTCTAAATCATAACATTTTATTTAAGGCATGAACAAATGTAGGTGTAGACAGTCTGTTAATCATTAACTTCCTAGTTTAACCGACCTTATACATTCCTGAATATCTTGTTAATAATGGTAAGAAGACTTAATTTACAAATGGTTAATGCATCATTTAAGAAGAAGTTAAAAACATCAACTAATAAACGTTTTACATGAGCTTACTTACTATAGACCAACCATTTACTAACTATTTACTAATGCTTTACTGATTAGAATGAATGTAGGAACTATGATTTACAAATGATAAACAAATAAATTACTAATAGTTTGTAGATAGTTTATAAAGGGAAAATTATTTAATTTACCAATGGTTTTTTTAATGCTTATTAAGTGTCAAACTTCTATTTATAAACAATTATTGAGAGCTTTATTTACAGTGGGGCTCGAAAGTTTGGGCACCCCAGGTAAAAAATTGTATTAATGTGCATAAAGAAGTCAAGAAAAGATGGAAAAATCTCCAAAAGGCATCAAATGACAGATTAGACATTCTTATAATATGTCAAAAAAAGTTAGATTTTATTTCCATCATTTACACTTTCAAAATAACAGAAAACAAAAAATGGCGTCTGCAAAAGTTTGGGCACCCTGCAGAGTTAATACCTTGTACTGCCCCCTTTGGCAAGTATCACAGCTTGTAAACGCTTTTTGTAGCCAGCCAAGAGTCTTTCAATTCTTGTTTGAGGTATCTTTGCCCATTCTTCCTTACAAAAGTCTTCCAGTTCTTTGAGATTTCTGGGCTGTCTGTCACGCACTGCTCTTTTAAGGTCTATCCATAGATTTTCAATTATGTTGAGGTCAGGAGACTGTGAAGGCCATGGCAAAACCTTCAGTTTACGCCTCTTGATGTAATCCACCGTGGATTTTGAGGTGTGTTTAGGATCATTATCCATTTGTAGAAGCCATCCTCTCTTTAACTTCAGCTTTTTCACAGATGGCATCAAGTTAGCGTCCAAAATGAAATTTTATTGAATCCATTTTTCCTTCTACTCGTGAAATGTTCCCTGTGCCACTGGCTGCAATACAACCCCAAAGCATGATTGATCCACACCCATGCTTAACAGTTGAACAGAGGTTCTTTTCATTAAATTCTGTGGCCTTTCTTCTCCAAACGTGCCTTTGCACATTCCAACCAAAAAGTTCTATTTTAACCTCATCGGTCCACAGAACTTGTTTCCACAATGCATCAGGCTTGTCTATATGTTCATTTGCAAACTTCAAACGCTGATTTTTGTGGTGAGGACGTAGAAGAGGTTTTCTTCTGATGACTCTTCCATGAAGACCACATTTGTTCAAGTATCTCTTTATAGTAGAATGGTGTACCACAACTCCAGTGTCTGCCAGATCTTTCTGGATGGATTGTGCAGTCAAACGTCGGTTTTGACTTGCTTTTCTCACAATCCTGTGAGCTGTTCTGTCTGATATTTTTCTTGGTCTTCCAGATCTTGCTTTAACTTACACTGTTCCTGATGACTGCCATTTCTTAATTACATTCCGAACAGAGGATATTGGCATCTGAAAACGATTTGCTATCTTTTTATAGCCTTCTCCTGCTTTGTGAGCGTCAAAACTATTTTCAGTTTCAGTTTTCTAGACAACTGCTTAGAAGAACCCATGGTGCTGATTGTTGGGGCAAGGTCAGATGAGTCTGGGCATTTAAAACCTTTGAGATTGACATCACCTGGTCTTTCCAGATGATGATTGAGAACAATCCATGACACTGTCAGGTCTCAGCTTTCCAAAGGGGGCGGTGCATGCTATAAACTCTGCAGGGTGCCCAAACCAAATGCAGACGCCATTTTTTGTTTTCTGTTATTTTGAAAGTGTAAATGATGGAAATAAAATCTAACTTTTTTTGACATATTATAAGAATGTCTAATCTGTCATTTGATGCCTTTTGGAGATTTTTCCATCTTTTCTTGGCTTCTTTATGCACATTAATATAAATTTTTACCTGGGGTGCCCAAACTTTCGAGTCCCACTGTACTATGAACAAACCATTTATGAGTGTGTATACAAATGCTTTATTTATGAGAATTAACATAGGAGCAATGCTTTACAAATGATGAACAAAGCATTTAGTAATAGTTTGCAACTGGTTTATAATGGGAAAATGATTTCATTTATAAATGGTTGTTTCATTATTTGTTAAGTATAAATCATGTACTTACAAACTTATTTTTTTATAGGCTTATTTACTATGAACAAACCATTTAGAATTGTGTCAACAAATGCTTTACTAATGATAAATTATGTATGAACAATAAATACATAATGAACAAACCATTAACTAATAGGTAACTAATGCTTAACAAATGATGAATTATGGATAGTTATTATAAAGTGCTACCGTTATCCGCATGAATAAAAAAACAGGGTTGGTTTATTAACTGCGTTATGCAGACTATAAAACGTTTTTGTTCCGAACATGGCATTTCCTTGTGTCGACAGTCCTCTTGACGAAGCTGTATTTCTCCGCAGGGAGTTAAACATACGTCGGAAGATGATATTGATGCCCCGACTTTGGATGTATTTTCATTTCCAGATAACTACCTATTTGTGCGGTATCGTTTTTCTTCATCAGTTATGTAGCCTACGTAACCTTATCCATCCTCATATCACTAACGTCACCCATCGTGGACATGCTCTACATCCAAGCAAATTCTTTGTGTCGCATTACATTTTTTGCAACCGGCAGTTTTCTTTACAAAATTGGTGATGCGGAGCATATTAGTAGAGCCACTGTATAGCAAAGTGTCGTCAGAAGAGTGTGACGTTTGTGTAGAGTTCCCTGGACACAAATCAGTAAGAGACATTAAAAAGAAATAAATGATTGTAAATCATAATTCTGTTAATGGTGGTGCTGAGACCTCAGAATGGGATTAGTAGTAGTTTACTTTTTCACCCGCAGGATTGTACCTAAATGAAATTATAGGTGTAGCCTACTACCATTCCAGTTTTCACCAGTAATATGATAGGTTACCTTCCACACCATTTCTCGCAATTTCACAGCAGCCGCTGTGTTGCTTTTAAAAAAAACTAAATACATGTTCACACTTGCTGTATGTGCGGATGAGAATTTCCGCCGACCAGTTTGTGGTTGTTACCATGGTGAATCGTAGTATCATGGCTCCATTCATGCTGCCTTTTTATTGTGGTGGTGCACGCGCTTAACTCTGAACCAATTTAAATCAGCTGTTCTGGAAATCGAAAACTCAGAGATTCCCATCTCAGGGTAAATCAACTCAGACATCAGGGTTAGACTCAGAGTTTGTTAAACCTCCTTCTTGAAACGGACCCCTGGCCATCACAAATGTGTCGATGGCACCTTCCCTTTGTACTGCCAGGTAGGCCACTGCGCCATAGGCCCGTTCTGATGCGTCGCAGAACACATGAAGGTCATTTTCCAGATTTGCTCTCGAGGCAGTTGTCCACAACTCGGCAGCACCTGCCATTCATACACGTCAGGTGCGTCCTCGCTGCGCAGGTCTCTCCAGATGAATCTGAGAAGGGGTCTGTCCTGACCCGGTGCTATCGGAATCGCAGGCGGATTCCAAGGTGGGCCCAGGCAGCAGTTGCTTAGTTTGCTGTTGTGGTTTACCAAGTGATGAGGTACCAAGACTTTTCCAACTGATCTACCCCCTCACGATGTAGCTTGGTGACATATCCTGCTTCAGCAAGCTTGACAAGTTCTCAGAAATAAAACTTTAAACACACTCACACTTCCTCAGACCAGGTCTCAACCACTGCAGTCCACCATGGTCCGTCCTGCAGGAAGAAACAAAGTCAGAATCAACTTCATACACCTTCACTCAGATCCTCCATTAAACATGAACCAGAGTTCATCAGATAGTGACAGAAAAACAGTGGGAGAGCTGCTGTTGTCTGTCCGGTTTGCATTTCAACATCTACTTATATCTCACTGTGGGAGTGAACATGAGGCTCCTGTATGTGCGTCCAGTTCCACAATAATTAAGATTAATAAAACAGTATCAACGTACAGTTCATGCACTGCATCTGCATATCTCTGTGCCAACACAGTTTTAGTCGTTAATCTTTGTACACAATTACTTTTACAATTACTTTTACTTAGTAAAAGTAATTGTACTTTACTTAGTAAAAGTAATTGTACTTAGTAAAATGTCTTAAAACTAACTATACTTGACGACAATATTCTGGTGCTCTTGCCACCTCACCCAGTGGAGAGTTACGATCAGGTAAACGTGGACCTCTGGGTACTGACGCCATTGATCTGCATGTACAAACCGACAGACTTTCCCTTTAGTTACCAGCTAACACTAGCTTTGGTTGACAAGGTGCTAACGAACACTGAACAAGATCTTTTAGGTGACCAAACTGTTTGAATCAACTTTGATGAAGTGAAACCTGATAGGCAGCTCATCCTCCCTACCTGTATACAGAAGGAACTTAAAGTGCTCATATTATGCTTTTTAGGCTTTTTAACTTTCCTTCATTGTGTTATATATCTTTTTTGTGCACGTTATAGGTTTATAAAGTCCACCCCAAAGGCACTTACCATCTCCCACAGAAAACACTGTTTACAAATTGCTCCAAACAGCTCTATTGTAGTCCAGCCTTTACTTCCGTGAAGAACGTGCGTCACTTTGTAACACACATTATAATGCTCAACTAGCTGCTAGCGTGGCACACCCTCATACTCTGCTTCTGACTGGCTAGTAGTCCTTACCTAGGTACTGTCAGGGCACGCCCTCCTATTCTGCTTCTGACTGGCCAGTAGTCTTTACCTAGGTACTGTCAGGACACGCCCTCATACTCTGCTTCTGACTGGCTAGTAGTCCTTACCTAGCTACTGTCAGGGCACGCCCTCATACTCTGCTTCTGACTGGCTGCTTCTGACTAGCTTGTAGTGCTTACCTACTTACTGTGCATGTGCGACTCCCAACAAAGATAGAACAGAAGTGTAATGCCTCACTCTGTAGCTAAAACAGAGAGCTCAACACACAGGGTGAAAAGAGGAGCTGCAGCAATGTGCAGTACAACAAAAACATGGTGTTTTTTTAATTAAACCATGTAAACCTATTCACGCTTCACACTCGGCTGCGAACCGATCCAGTAATTGCTGAAGGTCACAGGCCGATGAAGCCATCAGGACCACATCATCTGCAAAGAGCAGCGATGAGATCCCCAGCCCACCGAATTGCAACGCCTCCCCACCCTGACATCCTGTCCATAAATATTACAAACAGGATTGGTGACAAAGCGCAGCCCTGGCGGAGGCCAACCCTCACCTGAAACAAGTCCTACTTACTGGAGAGAACCCGGACACAGCTATTGCTTTGGTCATATAGAGATTGGATGGCCCTGAGAAGAGACCACCTCACCCCTGCTGCGGGAGTATCCCGCAGCACCTCCCACAGTATCTCCCGGGGGACCCGGTCATACACCTTCTCCAGATCCACAAAACACAACACTCCCAGGCTCCCTCGAGGATGCTTGCAAGAGTGAAGAGCTGGTCCGTTGTTCCATGACCAGGACGGAATCTGCATTGTTCCTCTTCAACCTGAATTTCGACTATCAGCCAAACCCTCCTTTCCACCACCTTGAAGTAGACTTTACCAGGGAGGGTGAGAAGTGTGATACCCCTGTAATTGGCACACACCCTCTGGTCCCCCTTTCGAACAGGGGAACCACCACCCCAGTCTGCCTCTCCTTAGGCACTGTCCCAAACTTCCACGCAATGTTGAAGAGGCATGCCATCAAAGACAGCAACTGCACACCCAGAGCTTTCAGCATTTAAGGATGGATCTCATCAATCCCCAGGGCTTTGCCACTTTGGAGTTGAGGTAGTCAAACAACTCCACAGTGGCAAAGCCACTTAGTTAGATTTAGGAGTTCCTCAAAGTGCTCCTTCCACCGCCCTATTACCTCCTCAGTTGAGGTCAACAGCGTCCCATCCTTACTGTACACAGCTTGGATGGTTCCCCGCTTCCCCCTCCTGACATGGTGAACGGTTTTCCAGAAGCACCTTGGTGCCAACCAAAAGTCCTTCTCCATGTCTTCTCCGAACCTCTCCCACACCCGCTGCTTTGCTTCTTTCACGGCAGAGGCTGCAGCCCTTTGGTACCTTGCAACTGCCTCCGGAGTCCTTTGGGATAACATATCCCGGAAAGACTCCTTCAGTCGGATGGCTTCCCTGACCACGGGTGTCCAACACGGTGTTCATGGGTTAGCGCCCTTTGCGGCACCTAACATCCTAAGATCACAACTCCTCACTGCAGCTCCAGCAATGGAAACTTTGAACATTGTTTACTCGGGTTCAATGCCCCCAGCCTCCACAGGGTTGCACGAAAATCTCCGCCGGAGGTATGAGTTGAAAGTCTGTTGGACAGGGCTCTTCTCCAGACGTTCCCAATTTACCCACACTAGGCTTACCAGGTCTGTCCAGACAGTCTGTACACTTATGAGCATCCCTGTGTTCGAACATGGTGTTCGTTATAGACAATCCATGACTAGCACAGAAGTCCCACAACAAACAACCACTCGGGTTTAGACCAGGGAGGCTGTTCCTCCCAATCACGCCTCTCCATGTGTCTCCATCATCGCCCACGTGCGCGTTGAATTCCCCCAACAGAACTACGGATTCCCCATTGGAGCCCCATGCAGGGGCTTTAAGAAGGCCGAATACTCCGAGCTTTTGTTTGGTGCATGTGCACAAACAACAGTCAGAGTTTTCCCCCCCACAACCCTTAGGCGTAGGGAGATGACCCTCTCGTCCACCGGGGTGACCTCCAACGTAGCGGCGCTCAACCAGGAGGTTGTGAGTATCCCCACACCCGCCTGGCGCCTCATACCCTAGGCAACTCCGAAGAAGAAAAGAGTCCAACCACTATCCAGGAGTATGTTTCCTCAAGACAGGGGCCCCGGGCTTCCTCCGGGCAGGGTAACTCTACCTCTTCCTCGTTCAATCATAGGGTTTTTTAACCATTCTTTGTCTGGACCCTCACTTGAGACCACTTTGCCATGGGAGACCCTACCAGAAGCACAAAGCTCCAGACAACACAGCCCTCAGGTTCATAGGGACACACAAACCTCTCCACCACGATAAGGTGATGGTTCCCAGAGAGGAGAATGAGGTTGTGATTATCTGAAATGTTCTTTTTGACTAGGAATAATTTAATTATGGATATCTGTAATATATATATATATATATCCAGTCAGCTATTAAATGTATAGACCGATTGTCATAAAAATAACCTGTGCACTGTTGACAACCTTCTGAGGTTAAAGCCTAAAAAGAATAAAAAGTCCATTAATCAATGAATATGAACAGTAAATACGAGTTCAGAGTGTCGTTGTCATTTTACAAACAGCAATACACTAACCTGAGAGTTTCCAGTCTGCAGTGTGGCTCTTCAGTCCAGCCGACAGCTGCTTCACTCCTGAATCCTGCAGCTCGTTGTTACTCAGGTCCAGCTCTCTCAGACTAGAGGACTGGGAGCTGAGAACTGAGGACAGAGCTTCACAGCTTCTCTTTGACAGGTTACAGCCACTCAGTCTGAAGAAGAATCAGCAATACATAAGAAAACAATTACGAACAATGTTTATTATTTTCTGAAATTTAATCTGGATAGTTTTGTGTGCACGTACTGAGCTTTGTTGGACGCCTTGACCACTGGCAGCAGCCACAGAAGTGCTTCCTCTGAAGCAGAGTATTTCTTCAGGTCAAACATGTCCAGATCTTTTTCTGACAGTAAGATGAAGACCAGAGCTGGCCACTGAGCAGGAGACAGTTTATCTGGGGAGAGACTTCCTGAACTCAGGGACTGTTGGATCTGCTCCATTAGAGAATGATCATTCAGTTCATTCAGACAGTGGAACAGATTGATGCTTCTCTCTGCAGACAGATTCTCACTAATCTTCTTGATGTACTCAACTGTTTTCTGATTGGTCTGTGAGTTACTTCCTGTCTGTTTCATCAGACCTCGTAGGAGAGCCTGATTGGTCTGCAGAGAAAGACCCAGGAGGAAGCGGAGGAACAAGTCCAGGTGTCCATTTGGACTCTGTAAGGCCTTGTCCACAGCACTCTGGTAGAAGCGTGTTAATTTGTCTCTTAACACTTTAGACCACCAGGAGGTTGGTTGTTCTGCTGCCAGCAGGTTGACTCCAGAGTTGATGAATGTCAGATGGACATGAAGAGCAGCCAGAAACTCCTGAACACTCTGCAGGACGAAGCAGAACACCTTGTCCTGGTACAGTCCTCTCTCCTCTTTAAAGATCTGTGTGAACACTCCTGAGTACACTGAGGCTGCTCTGATATTGATGCCACACTCTGTCAGGTCTGATTATAGAAGATCAGGTTGCCTTTCTGCAGCTGCTCAACAGCCAGTTTTCCCAGAGACTTGATAATCTTCCTGCTCTTTGGACCCCAGTGTGGATCTGTCTCAGCTCCTCCATCATACTTGATGTTCTTCACTTTGGACTGAACCACCAGGAAGTAGATGTACATCTCAGTCAGGGTCTTGGGCAGCTTTCCTCCCTCTCCGGTCTTCAACACGTCCTCCAGAACTGTAGCAGTGATCCAGCAGAAGATTGGGATGTGGCACATGATGTGGAGGCTTCGAGATGTCTTGATGTGTGAGATGATTCTGCTGGCCTGCTCCTCATCTCTGAATCTCTTCCTGAAGTACTCCTCCTTCTGTGGGTCAGTGAACCCTCTGACCTCTGTCACCATGTCAACACACTCAGGAGGGATCTGATTGGCTGCTGCAGGTTGTGTGGTTATCCAGAGGCGAGCAGAGGGAAGCAGTTTCCCCCTGATGAGGTTGGTCAGCAGCACATCCACTGAGGTGGACTCTGTAACATCAGTCAGGATCTCAGTGTTGTGGAAGTCCAGAGGAAGTCGACACTCATCCAGACCGTCAAAGATGAACACAACCTCTTCAAACCTGCAGATTCCTGCTTCTTTGGTTTCACTAAAGAAGTTATCAACAAGTTCCACCAAGCTGTACTTTTCCTCTTTCAGCACATTCAGCTCTCTGAAAGTGAATGGAAATGTGAACTGGATGTCCTGGTTGGCTTTGTCTTCAGCCCAGTCCAAAGTGAACTTCTGTGTTAAGACTGTTTTACCGATGCCAGCCACTCCCTTTGTCATCACTGTTCTAATTGGTTCATCTTTTCCACGTGGGGTTTTAAAGATGTCTTCTTGTCTGATTGTTGTTTCTGGTCTGTCTGGTTTCCTGGATACTGTTTCAATCTGTCTGACCTCATGTTCATCATTGACCTCTGCAGTCTCTCCCTCTATGATGTAGATCTCTGTGAACATCTGATTCAGAAGGGTTGGGTTTCCTGCTTTAGCAATCCCCTCAAACACACACTGGAACTTCTTCTGCTGGTTAGATTTGAGTTTATGCTTACCATCTGCAGCAAGACTTTCTGAATGAACACAACAAAGAAGATGAATAAGAACATTTTCTCAAACAATAAATATATGAATATATGTTGGTCCATCTCTGGACACATTAGTAAACGTCCCATTTATCCAGCATGTTAAATCTTTAGAGAACCCTCTTACTGCTCTGCAGACGGTCAGCCAGCTCCTCCTGCTTCATTCTCCTCAGGAAGTGCAGTGTGATTTTCAGAAATGCCTCTCTGCTGCTCCTCCTCTGGTCTTCATTCTTACCATCCAACACCTCCTCATCCTCCCTCTGACTCTCTAAGCATTCTGAGTAACCTGGACTCAGATCCTTCTGGATGTTCTTCACCTGGTTCTTCACAAAAGTGCTGATGTCCTCCTCCAGCAGCTGGAACAGAAGATTATATGAATGACAAATCAAACTGAAATCATGGAAGCAAACATCAGATCCATGTTGGACAGACTGACAATCCACTGGTCTAAAAAGTGCAGCATGGAGATGATTGTGAACATAATAGATGTAAAAGTAGTAGTTGTATATGTACAGACCATAAATATGGAGTCCAGGTGAGTTTGATGCTGCTGGGCAGACTGACCACTGGGAACCTCTGAGCTCTCCTGGTCCACTCTGTGGAAGAATCAGGAAAAATTAGCTCACATTATGTCTGTCCACACAGACACCATAGATTTAAAACAATAAATCTGACATGATGACATAACTAATGTGACCACGGAGGCTGGCATCACTTCCATCACATCAGTAAAGAGTAGATGTGACATTTACTTTTAACATATAGCTCAGCTAAAAAGGTCACTAAAGTACGTAACTTTACCACGCTACCAACGGACCAGCTGCGTTCCAACTTAAGTTACGTAGTGGTTATCAGCATTGATTTGTTAGCAAAACAGATCATTTATGACTAGCAAACATTGTTTTGTTAGCTACGTTATTTTAGCTCAAAGGTAAGGTTTAGTTAACGTTATAACAAGTTATTATAACCCTAAGCAGACCGCTAAGCAGCTGATTCCAATCAAGTGTAAACTTATAACATGTTAACAAGAAGCAGTGCTCGTCTTCGCTTCTTAATCCGGTCTCATAATATCTCAAGACAAATCCATCCAGCTGCATTACAATCTACACACAGAATGATTCCCAGGCAAATCAACCCAACAGCAACGTTAACCACATGACAGCAACACAGAACACAAACTTTAACCAAGCACACAATCAGCTGAGGGAGGGGTTGCACTGAAGGTGATGTTTACCACATCTAATGTTAGCTAAATCTAGATTATCTGCCTTTTGCAATCAGTAATCATTTATTAACATCACTTGTTGAAATCTTACCTCATGCCTTTACATGATCTTCCTTTCTAAAGCAAATAAAACATAATACATGTCTTGATCAGGTAAAGTAATCCAGTTTGAACTTCAGCTGTTCAGGTCAAAATTATTGCGATTTATCCGCATTATCGCCGTAAACTTAATATCCAAAACGCGCCATTTCATTTAGATTTAGCCATGCTTGCTAATATGAGTTAGAGCTAATCTAACAACTAAGATAGCTCTAAATGACCCTGGTATTATTTTGTTTCTCTCATTTAATAATGCATAACCGTTTTCTAGCGCTTTTATTTTGAAAAGCTCAAAACTGAATGTATTATAAGCAGGCTGCGGCCGCGGGCAACATGTGCTGCTCATACTCTGCCAACGAAAGCAACATGTTGTATGCTTATCTTGTTTATCATCTGGCTGATAAGGGTACAAAGTTTCAGTATTTCCTCCAATATTGTTTGCATTTTCAGTCACTTTATGATGTGCCGTTTAAGAGTTCTACAGACTTTTATGTGCAAGTAAAGCTAGCATGTCAACATATTAGCCTCAATCAATATTACCAGGCTAATGAGCCTGTTTAGCTACATGAAATGGTGTAACTTGAGCGATAGAAATGCAATTACTACAGTAAATTGGATGCGACAGAAGGTTCAAAGTAGAATCATTTTATATTTAATTTAATATTTTATTAGGCCTTTAATTTAGGTTGATTTCTGCAAAGAGAGTGAATAAACCATCCAACCATGAAGACCATCTTTCAGCTGGGGAGGTTACACTGAGATGATTATTTATGGCTCATAGTATACTGTGATCTATACAAACAAACATTTGAATGCTGTGATTGCTGGCTGTCAGATGCATCAATGCATTAATAGTCTGGACACAATCTAGATAATTGATAATCATGATCGTCAAGGTAGCTCACCACTCACTTGGTAGAGTGTGTTACAGTTCCAAAGATTAAAGGATCGAAATGCAGGGAGAGGCAGGCAGGCAGGAGATGGTTGGAGCTCAGGGATTTATTAATAACCAAAAAACAGCAGCACAGAGACTGAAAAAAACAACGAAAAACTCTGAGGGAAAACTTACAAAACTACAGCAGGGAGGAATCCAAAACAAAGACCCAGGCTACAACACACAGACAGGAACAAACTGACAGCACAGGGACACAAACGGACGCAAAACAATCTGACAAGAGCCATGGGAAACACAAGGACTAAATACACTAGGTAATGAGGTAACGAGGGGCAGGTGACACAGCAGGTGAACAGTGTGTGTACCATAAAGGAGAACTCCGGGCAATTTTTACGTTAATCTTGATCGCTATACGTATATGAGTACCGTCATAAAAGTACTCACATATGTATAACGATCAAGATTAACGTAAAAATTGCCCGGAGTTCTCCTTTAAGGCTGCCCTATCATGTTTTGTTATCATTTGAGTGTACAATATGTGTAAAGATCTGACGTTAATCTAATGAACGATCAATCCTTGCATCCGTAGCTTTTGCATGCATTTAAAAGAAATTGATATATCCCACTTAGTTTGCTAGGTTTCAAGAGAGGACAACTATTCAATAGACATTCCACTGAATATGACAAGAGGGGGGAAATGTCCAGTGTAATCTCCATACAGGACTCACACTGTTATAGCTCTGAGTCTTCAGTGGAAAGAGAGAAGAAAACTGACTCAGAATCAAACTGAGTCAAACTCAGAATCAAATGAAAAACTTGTTTACATTTTGAATATGTGTGCATAACAGAAGGTTGTCATGAAGATTTGATTTCACATTGGCAATGTTTCACTAATGTTTAAAAGCTGTGTGAATGTTTAAGCCAAAGACTATTAATAAATTATGAATCATTGTTTAGTAATGCTTATTCAGTACTCTTATGCATTTATCAAGTGTTAGTTAAGGTGTATATGTTTTCAACTTTACAATAAGGCTATCAAAGAGCATTAATAACTGTTTAGTTATGGTTTAGTAATACTTATTCAGTATTAATATACATTAATTAAGTGTTAGTTAAGGTGAATATTTTATCAACTTTACAATAAGGCTCTCAAAGAGCATTAATAACTGTTTTGTTATAAATAAGCTGTTAAAAGTAAGAAGTTAATTTGCCTTAAGTCTTAATGAGTTAGTTCTCTGTTTACGTTGCTGTCACTTTAAGACTCTCAGCTGGTAACCGCTAGTTAGGAAGTAAACGAACGCTACAAACAAACGGTTCAGTGATTTATGGTTGTAAGTGTAGCAAGCCAACTACAGTTATATTTGCCTACATTTATGCCTAGAGTAGCATCGTTGGTATGTATTCATTCACTGATTTTTAAATAATTACATATGTTCATAGATCATTAGTTTGATATCAGTGTTGTTTTGTGTTAAGTTTATATTAGAAATGTCCGTGATCGCTGGCATTTGTGCTGTGACTAACGTTGCATGGTTGCTAGTCAACTATAAGTCATAGGACAGGCTACACTCGTATGAATGAACGTAATATTGTTTACATGTAAAAATGTCTTTGTACAGCATAATCACACTCATCAGTTTAATAGTCATTAATTATATGGTGTAACGGTAGAAAGGAAATATTTGAATTGATGAAATTACATTCTGAACATTAGGCTATATTGTTTGTTAAAAGCTAGCATAGAATTGATTAGTCTGTCTTTGTATGGTACAGTTTTACACTTTCCTTGCAACGTCATTAAACCTGTGGACGAGTCTTGATGTTAGGAGAGCGTTTAGCTGGCTGTCATTGTATAGAGCAATACCAAAGACGGCACTAATAACTGTTTAGTTATGGTTTAGTAATGCTTATTCAGTATTAATATGCATTAATCAAGTGACCAGTTATGGTAAAGTAATGATTATATAGCATGCACAATAATTTATATAGGTTGGGCTTTAAGTTAATGTCTACATGAAGACAGAGGAACAAGCAAACCTCTGTATGGAGACTATGGAGTCTTTTCACTGATCTCACCCTCAACCAAAAGTAAGTGATATGTTGGAGGATGGACAAATATAGTGGACAAAGGTATGTGGACAACCATAACCTGTAAATAAACAATAAAAGGTTTTCTCATAATGAGATGGCTTGGCTGTGAGGGTTTCCTTGTTATCAAGAGACATTTGTTAATATTTACCTAATGTTTAATATTGTATGATTAACTGTTAAGTGATGCTTATTACTGTAATAACTAATGTAAATCGCATCTTACAAACCATTAAACAATTAATCAATCAATACCTTAGTTAACAATAACAACATTTGTAAATGATAGACACTTTAGTTAGTTGTTATTACCAGTTTAGGCTTTTTAGTACATTAACTAATGGTAAAATAGACACATTATTTAACTTTTATTAACAGTTAGTCAAGGCATTAGCAAATAGTAAATAGACGCCTTAGTTAACTGTTATTAACAGTTAGTCAAGGCTTCTTACTGCATTAACTAATAGTAAAATAGACACCTTAGTTAACTGTTATTAACAGTTAGTTAAGGCATTTACTAATGGTAAATAATGCATCAATTAATACCTTAGTTAACATGAACAAACATGAGCATTGTTAAAAAATGTTTGTTAGACACCTTATTTAACTGTAATTAACGGTTAATTAATGCATTAAGTAATGCTAATTGATGTACCCTTATTGTAAAGTTTTACAGCAACAACTACCCATTTCATCCTCTCATCTAAACAAAGCCAATGCCAGTTGACAGGAAGTAACAGGGTTTGTGGGAAATGAATATGGTCTTATAACATCGTTATATACACACACTAGAAGACATTATTAAATATAGTAATATATTACAGTAAGTTGTTTCTTTCTTGTATGTCTGATTTCATTATCTGACTGTAGGCCATACTCTAAATCTATATTTAGGATTTATACACTAAAAACATTGCTTAATGTATATTAGAAATCCAGGATATAGAAGACACTGATTACATATTAACTTCAGGCAAAACTGAAAAAAAATATTATTATCTGCAATATAAATGCACAATTATAAGATTATCTCCGTGCATTATTTGTTCTTTTGGAGCTTTAATAATCCCAATTCTACCCACATCTTTTTTTTTTTGGTGCATTTAGAGACACAGTTGTCGTTCGCTCATTACTTTGAATAAAAAACAGTATTGATAGTGAAATACAGAGATAATAAAGACAACATGAGCCTATTTCACCATAGGTTCCTTTTGTAAAACTTAACCCAGGTAAGATGGCCGCCATATGATTCCATCCTGGAATGTAAAGTCAGAATTACATCACGTCACATCTATTGTTTGATATCTATGACAGAGAAAAACACAAGGTAAAGGTCCATTAACTGATGTTTGGATGTTAACAGTGAATCAGAGGACTCCCTGTATTGGTAAACCTTTGCTAGTCCTGCTGATTATCAGTTTGAAATCCTCACCTTTGTTCAACAGAGTGGCGTCCATCTTTGAAGTTTAAATGATGGGTTCTATGCATGGGATAATCCATAGACCAATCACTCTTCATGGACACACAGCTGGGTGGAGGTTCAGGACAGTCTGGTCTCTGATGGATCCTGATAGAAAGAAAGCCATCAAAGACGTGTTAATTCTAATTTTAAATGTTTAAACAAAAAAAAACTATTTAATTATTGACATTATGGACGTGTTACTGAAAACAATTTACAACTAAGTACTTTTGGTCATGTTGTTGTTTAAAATCAATTCAAAAACCCTTCGACCAGTCACTCTTGAAGGACACACAGCTGGGTCCGGGTCCAGGTCCAGGTTCAGGTCCAGGTCCAGGTCTGTGCTGCTTCTCTGGGCTGAAACATAAAACACACAGAGCGTTGAGTGTGAATAATGATGGTGGAGTGATTTGAGTGGTGGACAATTAGAGATGGTCCTCTCACCTCTGAGCTTTGGTCTGGTTGTCACGTTCCCCACACAGAGTGGTTTTAGAGGGAGGTACTCCCTCCTCTCTGTCCTCACACTGACTCATAGCAGAGTCCACACCTTCATCTAGAGAGGAAACACTGAGCAGCAGTCTAATCATTCATCAGCACATCATCACTCATTCATCCCTCACATCCAGTGTTGGGAGTAACACGTTACAAAAGTAACGCAATTACAGTAATGTATTCCTTTTTGCTGTAAGGCAGTAATATAACGCATTACTAATTAAATTTCGGGGTAGCACTTTATAATAACTATCCATAATTCATCATTTATTAAGCGTTACCTATTAGTTAATGGTTTGTTCATTACACATACATAATTTAGCACATACATAATTTATCATTAGTAAAGCATTTTTTCACACAGTTCTAAATGGTTTGTTCATAGTAAATAAGCCTATTAGCTAATGGTTTGTTAATCATTAATTTATTGTTCATACATAATTCATCATCAGTAAAGCATTTGTTCACATAGTTATACATGGTTTGTTCATAATAAATAAGCCTATCTAAAAAAATATGTTTGTAAGTACATGATTTATACTTAACAAATAATGAAACAACCATTTATAAATGAAATCATTTTCCCATTATAAACCAGTTGCAAACTATTACTAAATGCTTCATCATTTGTAAAGCATTGCTCCTATGTTAATTCTCATAAATAAAGCATTTGTATACACACTCATAAATGTTTTGTTCATAGTAAATAAAGCTCTCAATAATTATGTTTATAAATAGAAGTTTGACACTTAATAAGCATTGCAAAAATCATTGGTAAATTAAATAATTTCCCTTTATAAACTATCTACAAACTATTAGTAATTTTTTTGTTAAACATTTGTAAATCATAGTTCCTACATTCACCTCCACCTGTGGATAAGGCCAAATCAGTTCTCTCAATTACTATTCAGTAATAAAATCTGCTTAGGCTACAATGAAAATAAAATGAGGTGATATTTCATTAACCCATATTGAAATATCTAAATCTCTATTCAGTTGTACAACCGTTCTTAAATTTCTTCTCTTAAGTATCAAAAGTATATAAATCCCTTTCAGGTATCAAAAGTACATTTATATTAATAGATAACCTTTATACAAAAAATACATTTCTAATTCAAGTTGTATGGGACCTACCTTAGTAACATTAACACTATTCTTAATATAATTGCATAAATTGCATGTAAAAATCTCTCAAATTGCACTATTTTCCTATAACTTAAGCTACAGTGTTGTAATCTAGAGGCATTAAGACATGCGTGCTTATTTATCCCTCCCTGCACCGGTAACAGTAGAAAGAATGCACTAAAAATTAGCCTCTTTAAAGTTACTTCACCATAAACTCCAGTTAAACAATTAAACTCACAATTTGTACTAACATTCATTAAACAAAATACCCACAGCTAGCAATAGTGTTGAAAAGCAACATTACCTTCCATAACCAATAGATCATTAGCCTTTTCACAGGCAATACACAATACTCCGCTAGCCTTTTGTGACGAATTACCCTATTAGCATATGAATACAGCACCTTAGCTAACCCGTTAGCTTTGCACTATTAGCACCGTTCTCTTAATACATCTATGATTAGCACCGATTAGCATCGATGCTAGCGAAACTCAAGGCCTAGTGCTAAGGAATGACTCACCATTTTAATGGAATTCACTTCCCTTAACTCTGTGACGACTTTTTCAGGTACAGCTCGTTCTATTCGCAAGAAGGCATAGCCAGTATTAGATAGTATATAGTATGTAGAATTGATTTAATTCACTAAATGCCGTTCTTTTTCTCTTACCGAGCCTAAGCAATTGATTTTATTACTGAATAGTAATTGAGAGAACTGATTTGGCCTTATCTACAGGTGGAGGAGGTGAAGATTTGAAAAGTGCTACGCACGGGAGGACCGGTCCAGAGAGGGATATTGGATCACATTGACTCTTCAGATCCCAGAGTCTTCCAGGGTTTAGAGATTCCCAGTTCAGTTGGCTAGGTGGCGAGCTACAGGATCGAGACTCTGAACTTATACAGATTGCCCTGGATTCCTTTTTCATGGTGGTAGGACAACAGAAACCAAACTCATATGGGCCCCAACGTTGAACATCTCTGAACTCTTGTCATCAAAGAACAATTGAGCTCATAGAACTGAAAAGGGTTTCTTTTATGTGCACACTTTATTATTTTAGTTGTTATTTTTCATACCTGTGTTTTATCTGTATATGTATATGCCATGTTTCTGTGTATATTAATGCACTTCTCAAACTTTATCCTGGTTTCCTAGTCTCTTTATTGATGTTCAATTCTCTGGCTCTTAACAATCTCGTTTTCTTCTGGTTCTGGTCCAAATTCACACTGATATCAACTAAATAACACTACTACGAGCTATTTCATGAATGTACATTGTTACTACATTGTAATAAGGTTTACAAATACTGTTTTTACTTGTGTTTCTGTTGTATCTGCTAGCCTTTGCAACTCATTTATAAATGCTTTGTAAAGCATAGCAAGATGGGCTCACGCCATGTAGTCAACTAATCAGTAGTAACTCATGAGTTAATCATGAATTGATGTTTTGGTAAGTGCTTGTTAAAGATGCATTAACACACTAACTATCTATAGGCATATTTCTGAAGGCATGTCCAAATAGAACAATACATGTGTGTGTCCAGGTTCTGTTAGCCTTTGCACCTCATTTAGAAATGCTTTGCAAAGCATAGAAAGTACTCACTTTAGATGGGCTCACACAATATACTTAACTAATCATCAGTAACTACTGAATTAGTCATGGATTACATTATTGGTTAAGTATTTTTAACAAATGTGTTAACATCCCAGCTATTAGTTTAGGCTTTTTTCTAAATCATAACATTTTATTTAAAGCATGAACAAATGTAGGTGTAGATAGTCTGTGAATCATTAACTTCCTACTTTTAACCAACCTCACACATTCCTGAGCACCTAGTTGACAATGGTAAAATTACTTCATTTACAAATAGTTAATGCATCGTTTTGGAATTATTAAAAAATAAACTGATGAACATTTTACATGAGCTTACTTACTATAGACCAACCATTTACTAACTATATTTACAAATGCTTTTACTGATTAGAATGAATGTAGGAACTATGATTTACAAATTACTAATAGTTTGTAGATAGTTTATAAAGGGAAATTATTTAATTTACCAATGTTTTTTGCAATACTTAGAAAGTGTCAAACCTCTATTTATAAACATAATTATTGAGAGCTTTATTTACTATGAACAAACCATTTATGAGTGTGTATACAAATGCTTTATTTATGAGAATTAACATAGGAGCAATGCTTTACAAATGATGAACAAAGCATTTAGTAATAGTTTGCAACTGGTTTATAATGGGAAAATGATTTCATTTATAAATGGTTGTTTCATTATTTGTTAAGTATAAATCATGTACTTACAAACATATTTTTCAAGATAGGCTTATTTAATATGAACAAACCATTTATAACTATGTGAACAAATGATTTACTGATGATGAATTATGTATGAACAATAAATTAATAATGATGAACAAACCATTAACTAATAGGCTTGTTTACTATGAACAAACCATTTATAACTGAACAAATACTGTACTCATGATGAACTATGTATCTATATATTATACAATTAATAAGTAATAATGAGCAAACCATTAACATTAGCATTAGTTAACTATTAAGTTAACTAATGCTTAATAAATTATGAATTATGGATAGTTATTATAAAGTGCTACCAATTTGGGTAATATTATACTCATTACTATCTCAGTAACGTAAGTTACAACGCATTTTAATGCAACATTTAGTGGTGTTTTTTTAAGAATTCACCAACACCACGACACATTAGTTATTTCCTGTTGCTGTATTCGATGGTTGAGATGACTGCAGAGACAGATACATTTGCGAGATGGACATTATCTTCAGGAGTTATTACGCTGCGTAGAAGTGAGCTGTTCTGTTTCTGTTCCCGTGGTCAGAGCCAGAGAACCAGAGACGGTACAGACAACATCTGTTTCCCAACAGGTGACCATACGTCAGCGCGGACAGCAGTGTGTCCGAGCTGCTGACAGATAGAAACATGTCGTGAATTAATGTTGACCCACTGAGCAAGCGACATCTGTGGACGTACAAAACAGGTTGATATCACGTCCGTCCATCCAGGCCATGATCTGAACGTCCATTGACAGCCAGAAACAGTTGATAAATGACACTGAGAAATAATGTCAAATCAGGCCACAATCTGAACGTCCAGTGACAGCCAGAACTAGTCGAGAACAGACATTCATACTGGCTATAATTTGAACGTCCGTTAACATACAGAATTAGTCGATAAATGACTTGAGAAAAGATGTCCAATCAGGCTACAATCTAAACGTCTACTGACAGCCAGAACTTGTTGAAAACAGACGGTCATACTGTCTATAATATGAACATCTGTTGACATCCAGAATTAGTCGATAAATGACGTGAGAAAAGATATCCAATCAGGCCACAATTTAAATGTCCACTGACAGCCAGAACTACTTGAGAAAAGACGTTCATACTGGCTATAATCTGGACGTCCTTCGACAGCCAGAATTAGTCAATAAATGACCTAAGACAATGTTAAATAAGGCCACAATCTAAACGTCGACTGACATCCCCCAGCAAATCAAGAAAAGACATTCACGATGGCTATACAACCAGAAATGACAGTAAAAAAAACTAAGAAAAATGGCAGTGGTGAAGAGAAAGGCTGATTGGTATCATAATTTATCTATATGATCGATCTATATGATCTATAATCATAATTATGCTTCTGCATCAAATCGATGGCGTACCCCCGCAGACCCCTCTGCGTAGCCGCGAACCCCCCTCTGAGCCCCACCGTGCACCTAAATGTGTAACTTTGCGTAGAGGCAACACAGACCTCAAGGACTTGGTCAACTCTGCCTGTGTGTTGATAGTCGGTGGGGGAGAGCCGGGACGATTGAGTGAGTGCAATGATGATAGACAGACTTCCTTAGGTCAATACATAGAGCATGTTAACCTCCTATCAGCCAAATATCTTCCTGTTATTTCCTTTTATCACGGAGTTACAGGCGATAAACGAGTTTTGATGGTCGAAAGTAAACTTCATTAGCAGTTAAATTTTTGATTATTAATGAGTGTTTTTCATTTAAAAGGTTCAACTATGTGCTTATTCGGTAGACTAGTTAGTTTAGTTCTCCACAATCCCAGACTTTCATATTGCATGCTTGTTTACATGGAAAGCAAAACAGGTTATAATGGCATATGTCTATGTTGGGATGGTTGAAACAGCTGTTTCAACTGTCCCCGACCTGGCTGTAACTCCATGTATTTTAAGTAACACAAATATCTGTGTTTATACAATAATTTATGGAGGTGAGACATGGAAAAGCAGTTTTAGAAATATGAAAATGCAGTGACCTAACCCATGTAAAAACCTAGTGAAACGACATTTTCCACAATAGAAACATGATATAAATGGGAAAACGTACTGTTCTAGCTATAAAAATGGCAGAATCATCCACAGTGCATGATATTTCAAAAACCGCTTCATACACGCTTCAAGGTGACGGCAATGAGTTGCTAACAGATATTCACGAAGACGTATAGCCCAGCAACAATCTATCTAAAATAATACCTTTTGGGAGTACCATTCATGATGTGTAGTAAAATATTTAAGTTGTGGGAAGTTTAAATGGCTTAAACTGTATGTTTCAAACGTCCCCCCATGCTGTTTCAATCGTCCCGACCAGGAGGGACGAATTAAACATTACACACGTCCCACTTTTGCTGTAATAATTCCTGAACGGTTTTGTTCAAAGCTGAAAATGCAACTGTATTTGACAGACGACAGGTGTAGGTTGCTAGTGACAAAATATTAGCTTTCAGTGGGATACGATCACTTTGTAAATTACGTTAAATTAATTAAAAAGTGTTTCAACTGTCCCGGCTCTCCCCTGTTAACAAGCCTACTGTAGCAACAGTCACTGACATGAGCTTTGCAAATAAACTCAGACATATTTTGGTTACAATGACGGGGTTATCCGTTTGTAATATGTCAGTAACATTTTGAAATTAGCACTTCGCTAGCATGCAGTACTTTGTGGACAGTTGGTAAAGTTTGCTTGCTAACATAAACTGACTGGCAGACACCTTGCAAATAACCTCAGACTGTTATGGAGGTGAAATGCACCGCGATACAAAAGGAACCCCGACGCAGAACTCTGAACGGGTCACAACGCTGTAAGAGCGACGGCATAGCTACGTCGTGGAGTTGATGCAGAAGCATAAAACAGCTGGGGAAAGCAGTTTTGTTATTCTTGAAAAAGTGATTTCTTTATTTATTGTCTTTTTTTATTTGTCATTGTCTTTGTTTGAGGGTGATGGGTAACTATTTCCACTTATATATTGGGCTGACCACCTTGAAGCACAAATGTGTGAAATATATTTAAAATCAATTTCACCCATAACAATTATACTCCAAATGCCAGCCTTTTTAATTTGTGGTAAATTTGTTAATTTATTTTATAGCCTACATATGTTTTTGTTATTTGTTTTTTGTATTACCTTGTTAATTGTAATATTGTATGCTGCTTTGTAAAATGTTTATAAAAAAGTGATATAAGCATAGAAAGCACAGATTGTTTTTCTGTTAAAAAAAAAGAAAAGAAATTCGTATTAAGTGTGGTGGAAATGGCGGTTATTAGGATATGTGACTGTAGTCCGCAGCATGCTCCGCAGTCCACACCAAGGAAGGCTGTTTCGCACTTTCCCTCGTGTTGCACTTGCCGTCCCCATCAAGGACTTTGTAAGTATGTTGTAATATTAGTAATAATAGTAGCCAAGTGATTCCCTAAATGTTATCATAAAGTATTTTTAGTTCAGCTAAGTCTTTTCATCCAAATGGACGTGCTAGTTAGTAAGGTAAAATGTTAATGTTAGCTAGCTACTTAGCTGCTTGTATACCGTCCACGCTAACGTTACTTAAGGTTAGCTTAGTTGGCGCCAGTCAGCCTCAAACCTGACTTTTCAGTTTTTAGGCGATGTCAATTGATGTCACTGTCCATTTGTTTTCACCTCAAGTTGTCAAAAACAATTTAATATGTATTTGGCTTGATAGACCGCTAACGTTAGCAGGTTGTCAGTAGCCTAGCATGACGTGGTACCATTTGTGTTGTGTATAAACCTCATTTCAACCCAATGTTAGCAGTTTGTCGGTAGCCTAACATAACGTGAAAACCATATTGTGGCAATATGACTTAGGTTAACGATGATTCCAGGCATGTATTTTGAATATGCTTTCGTGTTCAAAGCATGTTTTACATTACGTCGCACCGCTTAACGTTATAGCGTCAAAGCTGTTTCATGCTTCATTGCGTTCGGCGCGGAGAGGGCGGCGATATGACGCAAACGCGGCCTGGGCGACTGTACGCGGAGGGTCTGATCGCCAAGCTGCGGCCATAGACAGTATATATATATAAGTAGACGAACAGAGAGCGTCGATCTGGATGGAGACCAGTGAAGGATATTAGAAGCACTTTTCCGGCGATAGCTAACCTCCAACTGAGAGAGACGACGTAGATGTGACGTGAGCAACCTGTCTGAAAGTTGTAAGTCTTCTGGTAGCTGTGCCAAGAGAAATCTCAATCATTCCCAATCTTACAGAGATGGAGAGCGTAGGTATATATAAGGGGATAACATAGGCACAGGCTAATTATTGATCACTAACATGCTAGTTAACATTAGAAATTAAACTTAAACAGCTAATGTAAGTCCAAACTGCCTGCGAGCTTCTCCTGTACTATACGGTTATTCCTCTACTATGCGACAGTAAGTCGCGTGGTTATGACACAATCGTTAGCCTATGTTTATAAAAACGTCTGCTATGGAGCCATAACGTGAGGTACAAGGTAATGGAGCCGTTTATACATTGTCGTGTTTCTTTAGAAATAAACAATAGACAAATAGAGTCTTTAAACGCTTCAGATGTAAAGTTATTCGCTGTCAAAGTGGCGCCAAAATGAATGGCAGTCAATGGGATGCTAACGGGAGGTGATGGCTTATTAGCATCAAAATGGCACCATGGGTGCTATGCGCTCCGAGGAGAAGCTTACCCCCTTGGCTGCAGCTCTGTTGTTCCGTCTTCCGCACCGGGCTTCAAAGCTCAGGACAGGCAGCAACAAAACTTCGGGTCTCCTCTCCCATGGCAGGCCACCAAAACCGTCTACGAAGTAACGCCATAGTCCGAGTCACACCTGGGTGGCACGTCATCTTGTTGGCGTGTGCCCACTGGAGCACGGCAGAGCGGACCGACTCAGGCAAAAACAGACGACCGGGCGGCCCGTTCCCTGGATCCGGCTGCGTCCGAAGGGCTGTCATAACCTCCTCAATCTTCCAAGAGACAGCTCCCACGACGAGTTCCCGAGGAAGAATGGTCTCAGATCTGGTACAGTTTTCCTCCATCTTAGAAAACATCCGGGACAGAGCGTCTGCCTTGCCATTCTTCGAGCCTGGTCGAAAGATAAGAGAAAAGTTAAACGTCCAAAAAACAACGGCCACCTGGCTTGACGGGAGTTGAGACGTCTGGCGGATTGCACGTATGCAAGATTCTTATGGTCCGTCCAAACAACAAACGGGTGAACAGCCCCCTCCAGCCAGTGGTGCCACTCCAAGGCGAGCTTGACAGCGAGCAGCTCCCGGTTCCCCACATCATAGTTTCTTTCTGCTGGAGAAAGACGACGAGAATAGAAAGCACAGGGGTGAAGTTTATTATCAGAGGAACTACGCTGGGACAAAATGGCTCCAACCCCAACATCCGAAGCATCAACTTCCACAACAAACTGACGAGAGGTATCAGGCTGAGCGAGGATGGGCGCGTTGGTGAAACGCTGCTTAAGATCCACAAAAGCCATGTTCGCCTCAGGAGTCCAGCAAAACGCTCTGTTGCTTGAAGTCAAAGCAGTTAATGGAGCGGCCACCCGACTGTAGTCCCGGATGAATCGTCGGTAGAAGTTGGCAAATCCCAGAAATCTCTGGAGTTGCAACCGAGTACCGGGCTGAGGCCAATCAATCACCGCCCTAACCTTCTCTTGATCCATCTTAACTTGACCTTCAGAGAGGATGTACCCGAGGAAGGAAGTGGTATGAGCGTGAAAATCACATTTCTCAGCCTTAACGAAAAGGCGGTTCTCCAGTAGTCGTTGTAGGACTTGTTTAACATGCTGGACATGGCTGGAAAGATCCTTAGAAAACACGAGAATATCATCCAGGTAAACAAACACAAACTGACCGACCATATCTCTCAGAACATCATTTACCATACTTTGGAATACAGCTGGGGCATTGGTGAGTCCAAAAGGCATGACCAAATACTCAAAATGACCCATGGGTGTATTGAATCCCGTGAGCCAGTCGTCCCCCTCTCTGATCCGGACGAGATGATATGCATTGCGTAAGTCGAGCTTAGTGAAAACAATTGAACCCTGCAGAGAATCAAACGCAGAGTTCATCAAAGGCAGAGGATACTTGTTCTTGATGGTGATATCGTTTAACCCACGGTAGTCGATACAAGGCCGAAGGGATCCGTCTTTCTTACCAACAAAGAAGAACCCCGCTCCCAGGGGTGACGAGGAGGGACGAATGAGGCCAGCAGCAAGAGAATCCTTCAAATAGGTCTCCATAGCCTCGCGTTCAGGTCGAGAGATGCTGTAGAGGCGCCCCTTAGGATAAGTAGCTCCAGGGATCAGGTTTATGGCACAGTCATACGGTCTGTGAGGAGGAAGGGAAAGTGCCTTCTGCTTGCTGAAGACCTCACCAAGACCATGATAAACTTCAGGAACTTGGGACAAATCCGGGGGGGCATGGTTGGATTCCTGACTGGACACAGAAGGGGAACAAGCAGACTTAAGGCAATTAGCATGGCAATCAATACTCCATTTGGTTATCCTTCCTGTCACCCAATCAAATGTGGGGTTGTGTTCTCTCAACCAGGGATAACCCAGAACCAGTGGAGCGCGAGGTGAGGGCAAAATGAAAAAAGACATGATCTCCGAGTGATTACCAGACAACAGCATCTTCACAGGTTCAGTTGTCATGGTTATGCGTGCAAGAAGTCTCCCGTTAAGAGTGGTAGCTTCACTGGCTTCCGGGAGTGGTTCCTTGGAGAGCCCCAGCTGTTCCACCAGGTCGGCATCCATAAGACTGTCATCTGCCCCTGAATCGACCAAAGCATTTATCTCAGACAGGTTAGTGTTTATGAGTGTGACAGGAAAACTGGGTCTGACTGGATTCTTGGGGGACTGAGGCTAAGAAGCCTCCCACACTTAACAAGCCTAGGAGTTTAACAGGCGCTGTGGACATGAGGAGATGTAATGACCCATTTTACCGCAGTAAAGACAGCTGTTGGACTCACGTCTACGCTGGCGCTCCTCCACAGACAACCCGTGACGTCCCACCTGCATGGGTTCCGGATCAGATGACTGACAATCTCCTTCAATCTCGTGGGATGTCGAACGGCTGGTGAAATCCCGTCTGTGTCCGAACCTGGATGGTAACCGAACCGGTGAATGGTAGGCAGATCCTCCTTGTTTCTCTCGCCTTCTCTCCCGGTATCGGTTATCCACCCGAATGGACAACGCCACCAGTTCGTCAAGGTCCTTAGGCTCGGGATAAGAAATGAATTCATCCTTGAGTCGTTCAGATAATCCCTGATGAAAAACATCCTGTAATGACTCCTCATTCCACCCACTCTCCACTCCCAATGTCCTGAATTCAATAACAAACTCAGCTACGCTGCGGGCTCCCTGGCGGAGTGAACACAGTCTTTTAGATGCGTCCTTACCTCGGACAGGGTGGTCAAAAAGCTTCCTCATCTCAGCCCGTGAATCTCTGGTACGAAAACATGCAGGGATCTTGTCCCTCCCAAACGGCAGAAGCCCACTCCAGAGCCTTCCCACGCAGCAATTCAATCACAAAGGCTATCTTAGCCTTGTCTGTGGCGTAGGAATTGGGCTGCAGGTCAAAAACCAGTCCACACTGCAAGAGGAATGAACAACATTTTCCCAAATCTCCTTCGTACTTATCGGGCGTTGGTATTTTGGGCTCACAGAACAAAACAGCTCCAGGAATAGCAGGCGTGGATAGAGAAACAGGTGGTGGATTATCTGCAGAAACCCCGAGCTGAGCCTTCATTTCCATCAGAGAGGCAGACAGGTTACTCACAGATGACTCCATCTCCTTAAGCACTATGCTGTGCTGCCCCAACATCCTTTCCTGTTGGGTAATGGCATGGTGAACAGAGTCCAGGTCCGCTGGGTTCATCTTGGCCGGATCGTTCTGTCACGCTTCACTAAGACAGGAACCCAAAAGCAGACAAGGACAAGGTAAGTAGAGTGGAAAAAAGGTAAGTATTTATTTGGTTTTGGTACGTGGAAGCAGGGGAATCCAGCTGGTGAGGCAGTGGGTGGAATTGAGTCGGCTGACGGATTAGTGCAGACTCAGTAATAAAGGTGATGCAGACGACCAGACGGTGATGGAGAGAATCTTCCAGGTCCCAAAACTGAAGACAGAGGAACAGGCAGATTAGCAACGGTAAAACGTCACAAAAGAGCAGAACAAACTTCTCAAACTTACTAACTGGCACTCTAGCAAACATACTGGTGAGGATAACGATCCAGCAGGGAATGGATGTCAGTTCACGGCTTAAATGGTGGAGAGGTGATGATCGGGACCAGGTGTGCAGATTGCAGATGAGATACAGGTGAGTGTGATTGCAGATTCTCCCGCTTTGCTTCGTCGCCAGGCAACTAGACAGGATGCGTTCAGGAACTCAGAAAAACACAGACTCACAGGTGAAAACAGAAACTGAGGCAGAAAGTGAACCTAGGAAGCAGGATTCCTGACACTCTGTCATGATTCCTCTGTGGCATGGCATTGAACATTCATGTTGAAGATTGGCAAGTCATACAGTACGTTTGGGTCTATACTGGGTGTGTATGTATGTATGTATGTATATATATATATATATATATATATATATATATATATATATATATATATATATATATACACACACACACACACACACACACACATTAATTAATTATTTATTTATTATATTCATTCATTTATTTATTTTTGTTGCAGGTCATGCCTTTCGCCAGAGCCGTTTGGAATGAAAACGGGGAGGAAATGGAGGGGACCATCCCAGATGCCTGGGTTAATGTAGCGGAGAAAACCCTTCGGTGGCCAAAGACGAGGGTAAAATATTATTTTGACAACCAGGTGGCCCCTAAGGAGGACTGGAAAATGTTCACATTGTTGAAGGTGAAATGTACCGCAGGTAACCTCTTATATTTTGATACAATGGTAAAACAAATGTTACAGAAGTTATGTGGAGTATATGTTGATATAAGCTTTGATGACATGCATGCTGTCTTTGCAGAAACTCTCCGTGAGTGTGAGGATTATGATGACACCAGCCATGCAGAACAATGTGAAGATGAAGAAGTTGTAGTCCGTAAAAGGATTAAAAAAACGAAAACTTTTGAAGATTTTGTTGAAGGTGTTGGTTGAATAGTGAAAACATGGAAACTCATGTTACAATTGTAACATGTTTTAAGATTCAAAGGATCTGACCTGTCTGAGGCGACTGCTGAGGGGGAGGATAAAGAAGAGAGTAAAGGTACAGAAATGTTTATTGTGTCATTAATTGAATGTGTATTGAAACGTTGCCTGTGCTCAGTACAAAAGTAAACTGTATGTTCATTTTTTTTATATCCTTTATTTACTGATCAGATGCCAGTCCTGAAATTCCAGTCTTTCCCACCCCACCAATCAAAATGTCAAAGACTGGTGAGTTGTTGCAAACATGAAAATGCAAATTTTAACCATATTTTTTTTAAATTTTAAGTGAAGTATTTGTAATATTATTAAACTTTATTATTACAACACACTGTTGAATCTAATTTTGTAAGTACACATGGGTTTAGCAAATGCTGGGTTTAGCCGTTGCCTTACTGGTCCAGTCCAGGGGTATATTCCAGAAAGTGATTTTAGTGAAAACTTGAGTTTGTTAAGATGAGGGAAAGTGTGTATTCAGTTCCAGAAAGAGAGGCACTGATTGCCACATTTTCTTTCCAAAATAAACATTTTAACAAAACATTCTCTGCAGTTTTTTGGACAAATGTTATGTTGAACTAGGCCCATCAAACCATATAAAATCAGCCCACAGAACACTAGACTATTGATCATGACTGACTGATGTTTCTGCTCTGCGTTGCTTAGATTCACTCAGGTCTGTTAGCGACAGGTCAACTAGTGGCAAGTTTAACTTTTCATTGTTAGATTATCAAATCAGCAGGCAGGTCACAAGGAGCATTGTTCATGACAGACTATTGATCATGACTGATGTTTCTGCTCTGCGTTGCTTAGGTTCACCCAGGTCTGTGGGCCGGGACAAGTCAACTAGTCGTGAGTATAGCCTTTCATTGCTGAATATCAAATCAGCAGGCAGGTCACTAGACCATTGTTCATGACTGACTGATGTTTGTAACTGTGTTGCTTAGGTTCGTCCAGGTCAGTGGGCCGGGACAGTTCAAGTAGTCGTAAGTATAGCCAGTTGCAGTTGGCTTGTCTTATTCAATTTCAAATCAGCATAGGTCATTAGCACTATTGATAATGGCTAAATTTGGGTTGCATAGGTTCATCCAGGTCCATGGGCCGGGACACTTCAAGTAGGCGTATACTATCACTACTGGACTGACTAATGTTGGTGGTTTGGGTTTCTCAGGTGTACCCAGGTCCCAGGCTCTGAAGAGCAGGTCCATAGATGGTGAATGTCATTGGTTGTATCACTCAATGAGGCACATTGTACATATGTTCTAAATATATTGTTTGCTTCACGCACTATTATCGTTCCTGCTTAGGTCTTTCACATGCAAGGTCCATTTCCAAAAGGGCTCTGCCAACCTCATTCCCCTGTCAGAAGCGAGTAAGTACAAGAAAATATTCATGTGACACCCAGACTAATTACTTATGTATTATAACATTGCATTCTCTTTGTAACTGTTTGGTAAATCAGACTTCAGGTTTTCATCTTATTGCTTTGGCATTTATGCCATTGAGTAATTGAATAAAGTGTTAAGTAACTAATTGAATAGTCATTGATTTGTCTGGGATTGCTAGAGAGCACTCTGTTACTGAAAGGCTGAAATGCCTTGCTGTTATCAGAGAACCATGATTGTAGTGAGTAATTACTTTTTTCTTAAATTCTCATTATTGCCAGAGTTCCAGAAGATAGTACTTACAAAGCTGGTGACTCTCACTGACGAAGTAAGGAAACTGCAGAGGAGGGTACCTCACTCTGGAATTGAAATAATAAAGATGGACACATTGGAAGAGTTCCAGAGGGAGGAGGCTTCTCTTCTGGAAACACATAAATTTGAAACCTTGGTAAGAAGTTTTCAACTTCTAATGCCAATAGGGGTTATGCGGAACACCCAGTGAACTGGAAAACAGGTGTAATCATTTCCGCTTTTCAGTACACATCTGCAGCGGTAGGTGATCTCTTAGGTAACTGTTAAGTTCCGCTTATTATAATAAAATTCTAATTTCTGATCAAACTTTAGTGTATTTGTTTGAATAAAAATGTTGTAATGTTAAAATATCAGAACCAGCAACATCCAAACAGTAGTTTTTGTTGTGTGCTGAGCTGCGAGTCAGTCAGGGTGATATGGGTCCGAAACATTAGGTGTGATCATTTCGTTATAAGGAGACACCACTGTCTGCAGTCGGCATTTTATGCCAGAAGATATATGCAACACAGTAATACAGCAGAGACCTTATTTATTGATACATTTCAATATCGATCCAGCTTAACGTTACTACAATGTGCTGGTTGACAAGTAGCTTTGTTAACGTTAATGCTAATGCTTGGTGGTTAAAGTGTAACTCTCGCCAAAATGCAACCTAGGGTCTTTTTGTGAATGTACCAAGAGTCAAACTTTCGTGTAAAAGCATCATTATGACGGATGCGCCACTTTTAAGATTTTATGTTTGGTTTTTTTCATTTTCGGTCAAATGGCATTTTGAATGGGGGTGCTAGGGGCACTACTATGATCACACCAAAATCACTATTTTTGAAACACTAAGAAGGCTCGACAAAACATCAAACTTTGGTCCAAGTATCACCAGGGGCTCTACACATGAACTCAGCATTGAGAACATTGTTTGTGTACACAGAGTTTACTAAGCAAAAGCAAAAACTACATACTACATATCTTCATAATTATGAATAAATGAGGAGGCGTAAAACTTAAATTGCTTGTCTAACAGAATACTTGGGGCTCTGGACATCCATTTGGCAATACGGTATACATCGGAAATTGTAATTACGGGTAGCTCCTGAATAGAAGGTATGTGTGTTTTTATATATATATATATATATATATATATATATATATATATATATATATATATATATATATATATATCTATATCCTATAGAAGTTGGCCATTAGTACGCTGTTTTTTCCTCAGTAGCGGACGGCCGGAAGTAGTTAAACCTGTTTTGTAGAACCTGCAAGAATGTTGGACCCCTATTCATATGGAGCAGTGATGCCAAAGCAACAGGCAGCAATGATATGTATATTGGATTGGGTACTGCTCAAAACTGAAATTGTCCTCTCAAAATTGATGCCTGATTGCAATGTTTGACCTGACCGTGATCATTTTGCATAATCGTTAAATACCACAGTCAAGGAAATTTTATTCCAATGTTACAAATGCTTAATGTAAATGCTAGGATGGAAATATGGTATTATAAGAGCAGTGTTGCTCCTTTCTTATGGGAGAAGAGTGTGTGGTGGACAGGTTAGCGACAGAGCAGGGAAGAAGTTTTGTTGTAGTAGTAAATACAGGAGTTTCACTTTCTGCTGCTCTTTAGAACAGAGTCTTGCATCCCAGCTGCTTGGTAAAGTGAGGGAGGTTGGCCCTTTAAATACTGATGGCTTAACAACAGCATTATTAGAGTTAAACATCCATTTATTTTAGTAAAAAATAATTATAGGACATTTTAATAAAAACAATCTAAAATAAAAACAATCTTGATGTGCCAGAACATCGATTACAATCTACCAAAATTATTGGAAGACTGTATTAATAGTGACAAACTTATATAACTGATTTTCCAACATTTCTTTTGTTTTGGTAGTCTTATTGGATAAGGCGGTCTTTTGGACAAATTCTATCTGCATTTTTTTATTTCACCAGCTGATACAATGTGTTGGAAAATATGTGATATTTAAGTTAAACAAATCTTAAAATTTTCTCAAGAGCCTTCTGATTTGACCAGATGGATGCATATAATTGTTAAAATTGACAATGTTTTTCAGGGCATCAAACAACTGGACCCCACTGGTTGAACTTAGTTTTTTCTATCCGTACAATGTTCTCACCTTTTTCCGCCTAATATTTTTGCATGTGCTTTTTTAATTATAGGTTTTTCAGCTGGCAAGAGTGGGGGGGAAAGACATAAAGGACTGCACGCACAAAGTGCTGGACAGGTATTTATTTACACATTTACACAGATCTTTACACATTTGACCAGAACAGTTGATCATGTTAGTTCAGCTCCGCTTTGGTTTTCTTGTGTCCCCAATTGTTTTTCCATTTGGTGGTTGACAGAGTTTAGTTGATGGTTTGAATAAGGGCTAGGACTGTACTCTATGACTTGGCCATATGAATAAAAAATCACGTCTTGGTGTATTTTGGCTAAATGGTGATAATCGATAAACAGTATATCATATCTTTTATGTTGAATAAAAAGGCCCTATTTCTGTTACAACAATAACAGAAGGATTAAGAAAGTGAAAAGGAGAGACAGACAGAGACAGACGGGCTCATGGACAAGAGAGAGCATGCGATGGACTGAAGTTTATGATACAATCGGAAAGCCGATTGTTACTGTAGAGTTACTCTATATCCACGACATTCCACTTCTGGGATTGCTCAGTTGCTGCTGGAAATTCCAACAGATTTCACTCATTTCACACACAACATATCGGTTTCCTTTCATTTTGTTTATGTTTGAATTTAAGCTTCGGTCGATTTATGTTAACTGCTCCTCAGATCTAGGGTAAATCCAGACAGCTAGCTAGAATATCTGTCCAATCTGAGTTTTCTGTTGCACTCACTTAGTGTTTTTATATAGCGCTTTTCTAGTCTTAACGACTACTCCAGGCGCTTTTACATAGTACAGCAACCATTCACACACATTCATACGCTGTGGCCGCCGTACAAGGTGCCACCTGCTCATCAGATAAACATTCACACACATTTACACTCCGATGCGCAGCATCTCGGGGTTCAGTGTCTTGCCCACTTCGACATGGGACTGCAGGGCCAGGGATCGAACCACCAACCTTCCGATTGGCAGGCGACTGCTCTACCGCGCCACAGCCGCCATCCCGAACCTATTTTGCAGCGGAGCCGTGGCTTTGCCTGGTGCTTAGCGCCGCCCAAGACGATTGTGATTGGTTTAGAGAAATGCCAATAAACCAGAGCACGTTTTTCTCCAATCACAGAATGCTGTGTGGACTACCCAGACCCTCCGCAGCGCTCTGAAGGAAGGTATGGCAAAGCGAGACTACTGTACAGTTCTCTGGTTTATCAGTGAAGTGTCTGAACTATACTGCAGACTGGATTGTCTACTCACAGAGTGAAGCGCGAGTTGAATGCACATCGGCAGGTCAGCAGCGTTACAAACGTCTCGTATGTAATGTCTGTATCATCACTGCGCTGCATTTTTATGAACTATGATATTTTGGTCCTGGGTCACATTTCTTGCCGGGTCCAGCAGGCTCCGTTTCACACGCAATTACTCATAGATCTGAAGTTAGTGACATCCACGAACTATATTGAAAATATCTATCGCCCAGCCCTACTGTGCGCCTATTGACTAAGGCCGGCTACACACTTGCTGCGTGGCGTGAGCGTGTCAGCTGCGTGCCGTGTTCGTTTTTTATTTCGGCTCCCATGTTAACAGGAACCAACAGTCTATTTCACGCGACACGCAAGCGTTTTGGAAGCGTTTCCAGGCAAAATAGAATACAAAAAGATGTTCGTCATTTTGACATAAATACATATTAATAAATGACATGTTGTTTGAAAGTCTCTAGGTTTTGACAAATGCAGATATAAATGTAATAAAAAAAAAAATCGATTTTCAAATATTGCACATGTCAATACAAAACGAGTGTAGTCTATTTTGCAGTCAATACGCCGACGTTGTCTTTACTGTTATCAAATCAGTATATGTTTATGTTTAACATGAAGTATACTACTGCTTGAGTGCAGTAAATCAATGGGAAATTTACATGTGTACAGACAAGGCTAGCAGCAGCAGCACCGCGTCAGACACGTTTCTGGTGTGTAAAGACAGAAAAATCCATGCAGCTGACACGCAACAGAAATGCCACGCTTATGCGATGCAGCCAGTGTGTAGCCGGCCTAAGGCTGCCGCTGGCTAATTTATGCAGCCCTATGTCCATCTCAGACAACCAAAACGTCTGTATGTAGAGATCTGTGTAGTTATATTGTATCAGTCTAGTGTCATTTTCTGGCAATTTGAAAGTTGAGAGAAAAAAGTTGAGACGATTCAACATATTGGAGAAACGCAACCGTGCACGGACAATCATGTGACTGGCACGCGTGTGTGGCGCGAATAATAATTGCATTTTTTTTTTTGTCTTGGATTAGGCTCTTCACCAATCAGCTCATGACCCTATTCAACATGAAGGGGAAGGGCAAAAAAGACAAAATAGGATTTGAAGACAAGAAATTGTTTTCAGCAATAAAAGGTAAGCTTCATATTATGGTCATTTAAAAAGTATGTGTGTTAATATCAGGCTTGACGTAATTTTACTTGATTTGTGATTAAATAACCAATTTAATTGATTTGAGTACTCGATTTTCTACTATGCATCTCTGCTGCAAGCTAAGCCACAACAGTGGCGTTTGTATTTATTTATTTTACATGTGGATTGTTTTGCTTTGATTGTAGCTGCTGTCATGCAATGGGACCCAGCTGCAACAGAGGCCCAAATAAAGTCTGCTGCAGCCGATCATCTGAAGCATGCCCCGGGCGAGTTGGGGGTGGTGGCTATAAATGAATGCTGTGCAGACACATTTTGTTAATTGTTCTGTTATAATGTTTTAACATTTTATATTAAAGGGAAATTGTGTTAATTTATGACTTTACTGTTCTGGCTTTTAAGTTTTATTGTGTTAATTCATATGTTACTGTTCTGGCTGTAGTAATAAAGTATATATAATATATAAATATATAAATGTAAATTATATATAAAATAGTAATAAAAATATATTTTGAGATTTAAATAGTTGATTTCTTGAAATGGTCAGTTTGGTTTACAGGAAAATGGTAAGCAGTTTATTACAATTATATTGATAAGATATAAAAATGCAAGACTAATATATAAACTGTTAATCAATTGAATATTGAATCAATCAATTCAATCAATATTCTTTAAAATCTTATTTAGGTCTATGGACTGTATTTGCAGTTTCATGACACGACAACAATGAGTAACTGGGTTTTTCTCAGTGAGAACTATTTGCACAGTTGAGATTTCAATGTCTGGGTCTGGGTGTATGGGTCTTTAACAGTCTTCTTTGACAATTATACTACAGAAAACGTGTCTAATACAACTTTTATTCTGGCTGCCTTTAGATGTTCAACAATTACGTCTTTAGCACGTCTTTAATTTACGTCTATACAACGTTTAGAAAAGACGTAAAAAACTTATTCTGGATGTCTAACAATGTCGTCTGTAGCACGTCTTTAATTGACGTCTATACAATGTCCAGAAAAGACGTAAAATAAACTTTCATTCTGGCTCCTGTGAGGAGGTCTTCTGGATGTCAAACAATGACGTCTATTATACGTGTTCTAGACGACTTTTTGCTCATTGGTGAGGCTTGCTACACATAATATAATTGCATTTAATCAGCTGTGGTGAGTAACTATGCCTGTAGTGGAATGGCTTTGAATGACAACCGTAACTATATTACTGACGTGGGTCTGCTGGTAAAACTACACTGTTCCAAAGATGGACACAGAAAGCACATCTGGATACTTCACCCCATTTCTTTCTTACCTCTTTCTCTCCTCCCTCTCTCCTCTCGTCCCCTCTTTATCTTCCCCTCCCCCACTCCCTCCCTCCTCCTCTCCCTCATTTTCCCCTCCCTCCCTTCTGTAAACTGGTTTTCCTTCGTTCCACCACTTACCGAATTCAACTCACCTTTACACTTTAATTTGGACTTGAGTTGTTTTTCCAGCGAAGGCTCGAAGCACACAAGGGAACATGTTTTAACATGTCATCTCTCCTGCTCAGCTCCTCTTTAACAGAGAAAAACCTGAAGAGAAAAGTACAACAGAAAAACTGTCTCAGACAGTTGAATTAAGAAAAGCTCGACTAAAACCTGCTGATTAATGTGCACCGTAAAAAGATCATGTTAAAAACAAGTTCCCATTAAATTACAGTAAAATCTAAAACATTTTTCTACAGATAGTGGCTGTGGAGAAATCTACAGACAGACAAAGTGGAATAAAATGTTTTCTTTCCAATAGTCTGAAAGAAGACATGTTATGGAAGATAAATAGCACAGCATCTATAGATTGAAAAACTGTTTTTGCCTGAGGTGTAAAACAAAATTGACTTCAGAAGAGATGATTTTACATGCTGATCCTATAAAGTGATCCCTGCTGAGTCCTAGTGCTCGCCCCCCTGCTACCTTCCCCTCCACATCAATAAGAGTCCTGACAGAACCCAGATCAGACTCAACTCTTCTTCTTCATTCAAAGCAACACTTCATGGACTTCTCTTCTCTCTTTCGTGCGTCCGTGGAAGTGCACGGGTGTGTATGAAGACACACATTCGATGACGTCATCAAAGTGCGTGTTTGTGAGGCGGAGGCCGTCCCCTGGAATGCTATTACCATGTTATTTTTAAGAAAATAGCTGAAACAGCCACACAAAATAATGACTCCTATTGCTAGCTTGCTAGCTAGCTAAAACTGGCTGAGACACAAAAAGTGAGCAGACTACCCAAAACACTGCAACTGCAACAAAACCACACCCAGTATGCTAGTTTAAAACATTAAGGGGGAGTTTCATTTATTCTTTTAATTATTGGTCTAACCAATGTTTTTACACACCTCAAATCTAAATAACATGGTAATACCATCCCAGGGGACTGCCCCCCTCCGCTAAAACACACACTTTGATGACGTCATCGACGTGCGCAATGTCGTCTTCACACACGTGGCTTCACACACTTTTGCGTGTGCACACGCATGCACATACACGCACACGCAAAAGTACAGTTATATTACTACTAAACTACTATTAAACTGAGCTGAGAGGGAGTTAGAGACAGAGTAGGAGGGAAAATAAAAAAGTTCTACAGTTATGAGGTTTAATTACAGGAGAAAGTGTGATGCACATTTAACAGAGACGTTGTTGAGCTAATCAGAGAAATAGGTAAAACCAAGATTTTTTTTAAAAGTGAGCTGATCATTATATTATTATAGTTGTGGCATGTTGCGAATGAGTGAGTTGTGGCGTTTGTGGACAGAATTTATCTTATTATTTATTCTTGTGTTTTCTTCGGTTCAAATTTGACCGTTTTTTTTTTTTTAAGTTTTCTTCTATCATAAATATGGGTTTCTTTCAACCAAATTGTCCTAAAATAACTTGGATGCATGCATGTACGTTGTATGGAACCCAGACAACATTCTCCGCATGTAAAATTAATGATTGCTTCCGTTGAATTTTGGGTGTTTTATTAAATTTTATAGCATTTACCAAAAAATATGTTTAAATGGTTTTAAAACAATCTTCTGACTAAACTTTGATTGTCCCAGCCTGTGATTCACTCAAGATCCTCTGATCTTAACTATTAATCAAAAAGAATAGCCAGCCGGCTGGTCACGCAGTCTCCTTATTTCGTAGGATATCATATGTTTTGGTGTGCATAAATTTTTGTAAGATATCATATGGACCCGTTCATGAGACTGCGTTTAAAAAAAGGCAGCGGGCCTGCAGCGAAAAGTTGAGACCGACTCAACTTTTGGAGAAACGCAACCCTACGTCAGGAGGGACATGAACCACCGGTCTCCTGGGCGAAAATCCTGTGTTTGTTTGACCCATCGTCCCCCCCCAACCCCCCAACCTCCTTCCTTACCAGGACATTTGGCGCTCTTATACTTCCTCATCTTACTTCCTGCTATAAAGTTGCAGAATATTGAAAAGGTAAGTGAAGTAAAAGCACAACACTTGAGTAAATGTACTTAGATGAAACTATCCTGATCTCAGTTATTGAGACATTTACACACAGAGACAGCTGCTCATCAGCACACACACACACACACACACACCTGCAGCCAGCAGGACTGTTTGTAGCCGGGATCAGGAAATATTTATAGAGATGAGTGTGTGTTACATAATCAGCTTCACTGTACGGACACACACACACACACACACACACACGGAATCTGCTAGCATGGCTCTGTCCAAAGGCCAGGGAGTCACAACTCCCCGGCCCAAACATAGTCGGACACATAAGTGTCGATTTCGGTGGGTACGATGGGTAAGCATACCTATCAGATTTCGTCATGAGTCATTTTGTACCCACCACTTTTTTTGAAAACCTCAAGCTCAATTTAGTTAAAAAAAAATAAAGTTCATAACACATAATTCTTGAGCGACAGATGCCAACAAATTCACAAAAATCTCCATCCCCACAGACACAGCCGTTCTGTGGTGCAGAACTACAAATATTGTCCATCCATCCATCCAGCTTCGTCCGCTTATCCGGTATCGGGTCGCGGGGGCAGTCTTTATAATTTTTGTATTTGTATATTTATGCATTTATATTGCAGATAATATATATTTTTTCAAATTTGCTGGATTTTAATATGTAATCAGTGTCTTTTATATTCTGGATTTCTAATATACATTAAACAATGTTTTTAATGTAGAAATCCTAAATAAATTTAGATTATGGCCTATAGGCAGGTAATAAAGTCAGACATACAAGAGAGAAACAACTTACTGTAATATATTTATTGATGTCTTAAAAGGGGTGATAGAATGCAAAACCGATTTTACCTTGTCATAGTTGAATAATGACAGTTTAGTGGGTAACTAGGACATACATCAACTCAGCGGCTCCTCCTCATTTGGCTCTAGTCTCCATCTTTGTCACGCCCAAACATTTACACAGGCTACACCACTGATCTGAGGTCAGCTTAGTCTTCTGCATAGGTCGTGTAGATATAAATTAAATTCACTTCTGAGACTTTTTTTATGCGAGAAAGCAACTATGTAAGGGTCAAATATGGGCCGTTGTACGAAAATTGATGTCCGACTGTGTGTCAGAGTTCAGCGGCCGGTGCTGCCTCGCTGCCGGCCTGCCGTCCTTCACAGACCCCGGCCTGCTGTGAGGCAGATGGAGCTCCGTCACGGCTGGCAGCCACGGCACTCCATACCTGTGCAAAGTCACCGTTTTTTTGGGTTAATGGACTACCAAATGCCGCTGCCCTGACAGAGCTCCAGGGCCTCCCCTCTTCCTGCTAAATGGCCCGTGTGTGTGAGTGAGAGCGCGGTCAGCGAGCTTGTTACGCCAGCAATCTCTTACCACAGGTTCCAGTTAATCTTATAATGTGTGTAATTATAATGTGTTGAGTTATTTAAACAAACGATCGGGGGAAATAAACGCCTCTTGTCCGCAAGTCTCATTGATAGAGCTCCATCCAGCCGCAGGCTCTATCAATGAGAGTTAGCTAGCCTCCTCTTAGAATTCCTCTGAAATTCACAAAAATGCATTAAATTGAAATCGGATACCATTGTTAGCTTTATAAGACCTTGGGCCACCTTATACAAGTGGCATGACGAAATTGAAGTTGTAAATATAGCTACTCTAGTTATGCCGGCAGCTGGCAGCCAGCCAGCTCCACGGAGCTCCATGGTGCTCCGCGGAGCCCCAAGTATTCCAGTAGTCCAGTACCCAGGGAAACTGGTGACTTTCACTGGGTATGGAGGTTGCCGCTTTCTTACCAAATTTGCAATTAGCCATCAATTTTTGTAAAACGGCCCATATTTGAGCTTTATATAGTTGATTTCTCGCTTAAAAAAGTCGCAAGTGAATTTAATAACGAAATAGCCTGACAAACAATGTATAACTTTGCAGTGTCTGAAATATGAGACCTGCTGTCTCGTCCTCAATGTGTTTCTTTGTGGTTCGCTCAAACCAATCTCTAAATATTATTCATCTATCATCTAAATATTCATGAGCATACCATATTTGGAAGAAAAGCTCTTGTTCCAAATAGAGCCATATTCACAGGGTAGTTAAGGGCCTAATAAAATAGCCTTCTGGCAATTTTCAGCCCAACCAATGTTACATACCCTATTGGGAGACCTTAATATACCCTATATAATCATTCTATCACCCTTTTAAATTGTGTATATAACTAAGTTATAAGACATTGATTTCCCATAAATCCTGTCACTTCCTGTCAACAGGCACTGGCTTTGTTTAGATGAGAGGATGAAATGACGAGTTGTTGTTGATAAGCTTATGTCACAAAGGTAAGTAGCGAGGCTTGGACCCAAATGCAGTTCAGTTCAGAGTTGAGAATTTATTAACAAGAAAACTACAACAAAAGGTGACTAGAGACATGAAAGCCACAAGGAAACTCAGCAACAGGGAAACCGCAACTCACCCACCAACAGTACACAGACAGAATGTAATGATCCCACAAGACACAAAGGAAACACAGAGACTAAAGACACAGGGTAATGAGGAAACAAGGGACAGGTGACACTAGGGCTGGGGAACAGGTGAAACACATCAGACAATCACAAGGGCGGGAAAACCAAAAGACAGGAAGTAAAACCAGACAAGACCAGACAGAAAACCAGACTACCAAAATAAAACAGGAAGCAGAACATATACAGAAACATACAACCATGACAGCGTATGCCTTTAGCACAACTCCTGATGGACTCGTCTTAATTATTTAATTCTCATTGCACATTTTGGATATTAAGTTTACGATGATAATGCTGAGAAATCACGGGAATTTTGAACTCAACTGCTTCAACCTGGATTACTTTACCTGATCAAGACAAGGATTATGTTTTATTTGCTTTAGTGAAAGGAAGATCATGTAAAGGCATGAGGTAAGATGACAACAGGTGATGTTACTATATGATGACTGATTGCAGAAGGCAGCTAATTTAGATTTAGCTAATGTTAGATTTGGTAAACATCACCTTCAGTGCAACACCTCCCTTGGCTGAATGTATGCTCAGTTAACGTTTGTGTTCCGTGTTGCTGTCATGTGGTTAACATTACTGTTGGGTTGATTTGCCTGTGAATCGCTCTGTGTGTAGATTGTAACGCAGCTGGCTGGATTTGTCTAGAGATATTATGAAACAGGATTAAGAAGTGAAGACGAGCTTCTTGTTAACATGTTATAAGTTTACACTTCATTGGAATCAGCTGCTTAGCGGTCTGCTTAGGGTTATAATAATAACTTTGTTATAACGTTAACTAAACCTTACCTTTGAGCTAAGTTAACGCAGCTAACAAAACAATGTTTGCTAGTCATAAATTATCTGTTTTGCTAACAAATCAATGCTGTTGAGGGCTAAGTAACTTAAGTTAGAACGCAGCTGGTCCGTTGGTAGCTAACAGTAAAGTAACGTGCTTTAGTGGCCTTTTTAGCTGAGCTATACAGTATGTTAAAAATAAATGTCTCATCTACTCTATACTGATGTGATGGAAGTGATGCCAGCCTCCCTGGTCACAATAGTTATGTCATCATGTCACCTCTTGTTTTATATCATGGTCTCTGCAGAAGGCCTTCAAACTCTCCTGTAATGTATAGTGTATACATTTGAGTGTATTTAAGGAGGGAGATAGGTGAATAATACTGTACAAAGCTTTAGACTGCTTACCACGTTCCAGTCTGTTGCTCAGGGCAGACTCACGATATATCCATGAGTCATGCACAGACCCAGGCCATTTGGCCTCCACATTGGCTATTAGATATGCAGCATCACATATGATCTGGATATTGCAGAGAATGACAGATGTTACTTGCAGTATTGTAATGCAGTTTTTGACATTTTGTGACAGTGGTCAATTTACCTGCACATTAATGCTGTGAATGGACTTCCTATTCACATAGTCAGCTTCATTTTCTGAAGGAGCAGTGATCGGAATGTGTGTGTGCCATCAATGCAGCCAATCACATTGGGAAATCCTAAAAGAAATTCAAATAATTTATACCATTCTGATGTTGCAGCACCATGTCATTAACCAAATTATAATAAAAAATTATTTATTGTAAAGGGTTTTACATTATTCAAATGCAATCATGTGGAACTCCTCTTTAATGGCTCTCACTGGTTTCTGTCTAGGGAACACTACAAAAATGTTTAAAAAATGTTTCAGAGCGAGGCACACGTTTCTGACGGCTCTGTACAGTGGCTTTACTGATAGGCCTATGCTCCGCATCACCAATGTTGTAAAGAAAACTGCTGTTTGCAAAAACACGTAATGCGACACATCGGCTCGGATGTAAGAGCATATGCACGATGGGTGACGTTAGTGATATGAGGACAGATAAGGTTATGTACATATCTGATGGACTGTGAAGAAAAACGATACCCCTCGAATAGATAGTTACCTGGAAATAAAATTGCATCTAGTCGGGACCTCAATATCATCTCCCGACATATGTTTAACTCCCTACTTCTTCATCAATGGGATCCTCGACAAAAGGACATGCCGTTCTATAACGTTACCTAATGTTTTATGTAAAGCACTTTGAATTGCCCTGTTGCTGAAATGTGCTATATAAATAAATTTGCCTTGCCTTAACATAGTTAATAAACCAACCCTATTTTATTCATGCAGATGTCAGAACTGCACCAAAATGCGCCTGATACAGACTGCATGAATGAATGAGGAAATGAAAGAGCGCCATGTCAGAGGGAGGAGACAGAGAAGAAAACCTGCTCCCGACAAGGTTAGGTTCACAGGCTCAGTTACCATAGTAATTGACTCTGAGGTTAAGTTACCTCTCTTTCTGAAACGGGCTGGAGGTAATTCCAACTCTCTCTCAGGTTTGATTAACCTACGTTTCTGAAACAGAAAACCCAGAGTGTCCCTCATCTCAGGCAGGGCCGGATTAACAATTTCCTGTGCCCTGGGCAACAAGACCCAAGGAAACTTGTATAATGTATACAGTCAGTCCACACAGACTGATATATTTCAAGTGTTTATTTCTTTTAATTTTGATGATTAGAACTGACAACTAATGAAAACCCCAAATGCAGTATCTCAGAAAATTTGAATATTACTTAAGACCAATACAAAAAGGATTTTTAGAAATGTTGACCAACTGAAAAGTATGAACATGAAAAGTATGAGCATGTACAGCACTCAATACTTAGTTGGGGCTCTTTTTGCCTGAATTACTGCAGCAATGCGGCGTGGCATGGAGTGGATCAGTCTGTGGCACTGCTCAGGTGTTATGAGAGCCCAGGTTGCTCTGATAGTGGCCTTCAGCTCTTCTGCATTGTTGGGTCTGGCGCATCGCAGCTTCCTCTTCACAATACCCCATAGATTTTCTATAGGGTTAAGGTCAAGCGAGTTTGCTGGCCAATTAAGAACAGAGATACCATAGTCCTTAAACCAGGTACTGGTAGCTTTGGTACTGTGTGCAGGTGCCAAGTCCTGTTGGAAAATGAAATCTGCATCTCCATAAAGTTGGTCAGCAGCAGGAAGCATGAAGTGCTCTAAAACTTCCTGGTGACGGCTGCGTTGACCTTGGACCTCAGAAAACACAGTGGACCAACACAAGCAGATGACATGGCACCCCAAACCATCACTGACTGTGGAAACTTTACACTGGACTTCAAGCAACGTGGATTCTGTGCCTCTCCTCTCTTCCTCCAGACTCTGGGACCTTGATTTCCAAAGGAAATGCAAAATTTACTTTCATCAGAGAACATAACTTTGGACCACTCAGCAGCAGTCCAGTCCTTTTTGTCTTTAGCCCAGGCGAGACGCTTCTGACGCTGTGTCTTGTTCAGGAGTGGCTTGACACAAAGAATGCGACAGCTGAAATCTGTCTTGCATACGTCTGTGCGTGGTGGTTCTTGAAGCACTGACTCCAGCTGCAGTCCACTCTTTGTGAATCTCCCCCACATTTTTGAATGGGTTTTGTTTCACAATCCTCTCCAGGGTGCGGTTATCTCTATTGCTTGTACACTTTTTTCTACCACATTTCCTTCCTTTCACCTCTCTATTAATGTGCTTGGACACAGAGCTCTGTGAACAGCCAGCCTCTTTAGCAATGACCTTTTGTGTCTTGCCCTCCTTGTGCAAGGTGTCAATGGCCATCTTTTGGACAGCTGTCAAGTCAGCAGTCTTCCCCATGATTGTGTAGCCTACAGAACTAGACTGAGGGACCATTTAAAGGCCTTTGCAGGTGTTTTGAGTTAATTAGCTGATTAGAGTGTGGCACCAGGTGTCTTCAATATTGAACCGTTTCACAATATTAAAATTTTCTGAGATACTGAATTTGGGGTTTTCATTAGTTGTCAGTTCTAATCATCAAAAGTAAAAGAAATAAACAGTTGAAATATATCATTTTGTGTGGAATGACTGTATACATTACGCAAGTTTCACTTTTTGAATGGAATTACTGAAATAAATCAACTTTTTCATGATATTCTAATTATATGACCAGCACCTGTATATTAATTCTTATTATCTATTCTCTTCTTTTAACAGGTTAGCCTAATTAACTGGCCTTCTTGACTTTGTACGCATACATTTCACAATAAAGATAATGTTATATTTGATATTGTTTGTACAGGTGAGCCTAACACATTGGCCTTCTTGACCTACATTCATACCACAACTATCAACCTGTATTATCTTCCCTAAGACACTGACCTTCTTGACTTAAATTGTGTAAACTCAAAACATTTAATGCTATAATGCATTCTTTCTAAGTAATTTCTTATAGCAGATTACTCAGTCACCTTCCTTCTATACTTTAAATATGCAAACTGGTGCACAATATCATCAAAATCCAGACCTTGAACAACTTCATGTTCTATGGCCAGCAAAGAAAGTGCAGAAAGTCTTGTCTGTGGCATTGTGGTCCTTAACACATTTTAAACTTGTTTTAGAACAGAAAATGACCTCTCACCCTCACAATTAGAGACAGGCAGTGTTAAGAACATTTTGAGTGCAACACATACATTCGGAAATGTTGTCTTAAGGCCATTTGTTTCCAGAATTTGCAACAACTGAGCAGCGGAAGTGTCACTCGACACAAAGTGAGTGAACTGCATGAGTTCGTCTGCTAGGGATGCATCCAGGTCTGTCAGATAAGTGGGACTCAGCCTCGCAGCTCGTTTGCGCACATCACACTCATCATAGTCCCTGTCAAATAAAACACCAAAGAGCTCACACGCATCTGTGTAAGCACTGATCCGTTTTGATAGGCAAGAAGTGAGTTTGTCGATAATTACATAATATGTTTCAACTTTGAATCTTAAACTTCCATTAGTAAAGACGACCTCCTCATCGTCATCACTCACGTCAGCAAATCGCTTTCTTTTTCTCCTACGTGAAATGTCATACTGATAATCCTGTGTAGCACTGAGAGATCGTGCTGATTTTTCCAGATCTGCGAACTGGTCTCGTAACGTGCCAACATAGTCAAGCAGTGACTGTAAAGCCGCACAGCAGTTGCCAAATCTATGTCACTTGTTTGAAGTTTGTCACTGGTTGCTTTATCCATCCATCCATCTTCATCCGCTTATCCGGGGTCGGGTCGCGGGGGTAGCAGCTCCAGCAGGGGACCCCAAACTTCCCTTTCCCAGGCCACATTAACCAGCTCCGACTGGGGGATCCCGAGGCGTTCCCAGGCCAGGTTAGAGATATAATCCCTCCACCTAGTCCTGGGTCTCCCCCGAGGCCTCCTCCCAGCTGGACGTGCCTGGAACACCTCCATAGGGAGGCGCCCAGGGGGCATCCTTACCAGATGCCCGAACCACCTCAACTGGCTCCTTTCGACGCAAAGGAGCAGCGGCTCTACTCCGAGCTCCTCACGGATAACTGAGCTTCTCACCCTATCTCTAAGGGAGACGCCAGCTACCCTCCTGAGGAAACCCATTTCGGCCGCTTGTACCCTGGATCTTGTTCTTTCGGTCATGACCCAGCCTTCATGACCATAGGTGAGGGTAGGAACACAAACTGACCGATAGATTGAGAGCTTTGCCTTCTGGCTCAGCTCTCTTTTCGTCACAACGGTGCGATAAATTGAATGTAATACCGCACCTGCTGTGCCGATTCTCCGACCAATCTCCCGCTCCATTGTCCCCTCACTCGCGAACAAGACCCCAAGGTACTTGAACTCCTTCACTTGGGGGTAAGGACTCATTCCCTACCTGGAGAAGGCACTCCATCGGTTTCCTGCTGAGAACCATGGCCTCCGATTTAGAGGTGCTGATCCTCATCCCAGCCGCTTCACACTCGGCTGCGAACCGATCCAGTGAGTGCTGAAGGTCACAGGCCGATGATGCCATCAGGACCACATCATCTGCAAAAAGCAGCGATGAGATCCCCAGCCCACCGAACTGCAACCCCTCTCCACCCCGACTACGCCTCGATATCCTGTCCATAAATACTACAAACAGGATTGGTGACAAAGCGCAGCCCTGGCGGAGGCCAACTCTCACCTGAAACGAGTCCGACTTACTGCCGAGAACCCGGACACAGCTCTCGCTTTGGTCGTACAGAGATTGATGGCCCTGAGAAGGGACCCCCTCACCCCGTACTCCCGCAGCACCTCCCACAGTATCTCCCGGGGCACCCGGTCATACGCCTTCTCCAGATCCACAAAACACATGTAGACTGGTTGGGCATACTCCCAGGCTCCCTCCAGGATCCTTGCAAGAGTAAAGATCTGGTCCGTTGTTCCACGACCAGGACGGAATCCGCATTGTTCCTCTTCAACCTGAGATTCGACTATCGACCGAACCCTCCTTTCCAGCACCTTGGAGTAGACTTTACCGGGGAGGCTGAGAAGTGTGATACCCCTGTAATTGGCACACACCCTCTGGTCCCCCTTTTTAAAAAGGGGAACCACCACCCCGGTCTGCCACTCCTTAGGCACCGTCCCAGACTTCCACGCAATGTTGAAGAGGCGTGTCAACCAAGACAACCCCTCCACACCCAGAGCTTTAAGCATTTCTGGACGGATCTCATCAATTCCTGGGGCTTTGCCACTGTGGAGTTGTTTAAGTACCTCAGCGACCTCTACCAGGGAAATTGATGCCAATCCCCCCTCATCCTCCAGCTCTGCCTCTACCATAGACGGCGTATTAGTCGGATTTAGGAGTTCCTCAAAGTGCTCCTTCCACCGCCCTATTACCTCCTCAGTTGAGGTCAACAGCGTCCCATCCTTACTGTACACAGCTTGGATGGTTCCCCGCTTCCCCCTCCTGAGGTGGCGAACGGTTTTCCAGAAGCACCTTGGTGCCGACCGAAAGTCCTTCTCCATGTCTTCTCCGAACTTCTCCCACACACGCTGCTTTGCCTCTTTCACGGCAGAGGCTGCAGCCCTTCGGGCCCTTCGGTACCTTGCAACTGCCTCCGGAGTCGTCTGGGATAACATATCCCGGAAAGACTCCTTCTTCAGTCGGACGGCTTCCCTGACCACCGGTGTCCACCACGGTGTTCGTGGGTTACCGCCCCTTGAGGCACCTAAGACCCTAAGACCACAGCTCCTCACCGCAGCTTCAGCAATGGAAACTTTGAACATTGTCCACTCGGGTTCAATGCCCCCAGCCTCCACAGGGATGCACGAAAAGCTCCGCCGGAGGTGTGAGTTGAAAGTCTGTCGGACAGGGGCCTCCTCCAGACGTTCCCAATTTACCCGCACTACCCGTTTGGGCTTACCAGGTCTGTCCAGAGTCTTCCCCCACCCCCTGACCCAACTCACCACCAGATGGTGATCGGTTGACAGCTCCGCCCCTCTCTTCACCCGAGTGTCCAAAAAATATGGCCTCAGATCAGATGAAACGATTATAAAATCAATCACTGACCTTTGGCCTAGGGTCTCTGGTACCAAGTACGCTTATGAGCATCCCTATGTTCGAACATGGTGTTCGTTATAGACAATCCATGACTAGCACAGAAGTCCAACAACAAACACCCACTCTGGTTTAGATCAGGGAGGCCGTTCCTCCCAATCACGCCTCTCCATGTGTCTCCATCATTACCCACGTGCGCGTTGAAGTCCCCCAGCAGAACTATGGAGTCCCCGACTGGAGCCCCATGCAGGACTCCACTCAAGGTCTCCAAGAAGGCCGAATACTCTGAACTCTTGTTTGGTGCATATGCACAAACAACAGTCAGAGTTTTCCCCCCCACAACCCGCAGGCGTAGGGAGGCGACCCTCTCGTCCACCGGGTTAAACTCCAACGTAGCGGCGCTCAGCCGGGGGCTTGTGAGTATCCCCACACCCGCCCGGCGCCTCACACCCTGGGCAACTCCGGAGAAGAAAAGAGTCCAACCCCTATCCAGGAGTATGGTTCCAGAACCAAGACTGTGCGTAGAGGTAAGCCCCACCAGATCTAACCGGTAGCGCTCCACCTCCCGCATAAGTTCCGGCTCCTTCCCCCACAGAGAGGTGACATTCCACGTCCCCAGAGCCAGCCTCTGCTGCCCGGGTCTGGTCCGTCGAGGCCCCCTGACCTTCACTGCCACCCATGTGGCAGCGCACCCGACCCCAGCGGTTCCTCCCACAGGTGGTGGGCCCATGGGATGGAGGGATGTCCGCCACGTAGCTTTTTCGGGCTGTGCCCGACCGGGCTCCGTGGCAAACCCGGCCACCAGACGCTCGCTGACGAGCCCTCCATCTGGGCCTGGCTCCAGACGGGGGCCCCGGGCTTCCTCCGGGCAGGGTCACTTCATCCCTTCCTCGATTTTTCATAGGATTTTTGAACCATTCTTTGTCTGGCCCCTCACCTGAGACCACTTTGCCTTGGGAGACCCTACCAGGAGCACACAGCTCCAGACAACACAGCCCTCAGGTTCATAGGGACACACAAACCTCTCCACCACGATAAGGTGATGGTTCCCGGAGAAGGGTCCGGTTGCTTTAAATCTTCCCAATATTCTGTCCCACAAAATGGTCATCATTGCACTCTCAAGTGTATCAAGTTTAGCAACCAGCGCAGAGGCCTCGCGTTTGGTTTGTTTCTTTTCATCACAGTCCACAGTCACAGTCTCTAATAGCTCTGTAATTTCTGGATAAAGCTTTCGTTGAGTCCGCTCTACAGCTCCACCTTTTTAACTGAGCTTGGAGTCCGTTGTACTTGCCAGACATGTTGCAAACATTATCGTAACTTTGCCCACGACAGTTTGCCAAATCCAGTCCAAGGTTTCGCACGGATTCAGCTAAACTAAGGCCTGTGTGGCTGTGGATGGGCTCAAATCCTAAGAACCTTTCAACCACTTTTCCACTTGCATTAACGAATCGGAATACAAATGTCAGCTGATCCACATGCGCAAGATCTGGGGTGGAATCGACAATAACAGAGAAATATTTTGCCTGCTTAATTTCATCTGCAATTACTTGCTTTGTTTTGTCACCCATTAATGCAATAAACTCATCACACACAGTGGAGGAGAGGTATGAGGGCTTACTTTTCCCCCTTGTTGCCATGCTTCACAAGGTGGTCCTTTAAAAATGGGTCGAAATGTGCAATAAGCTCCAATTTTCCCAGATAATTCCCATTATGCACTGAGCCCACCAGTTTGTTGTCCCCTCTAAAAGCTGCCCCCCTAGCTGCCAAAAACTTGATGACAGTAACCACATGCCTGAGGACCTCTGTCCAGTACCGTTGCTCTGCCTCACATTGTTGGACAAGTCAGCATTCACTCTGCAAACGACTTGGGATCTCTGCATTAAACACAACATATTCTGTCTATGTTCCCAACTTGTTTCATGATCCCTGATCCTCTCAGAGTGTTGTTGGACTTGCGTATTCATTGTGATTATGTGGAGGCTGTTCATGCTCGGTGTCCTCTTGCTTTTGGCGGTTGTTCCATGTCTCACTGCTAGCTTCCACACTGGTGGTAGCCTGACTGCTAGCACTAACGTTAACGTTAGCTGTTTCCACGGCCACAAGTGAAGGAGGGATTCCAGCGTTGCCGTTATCATTGCCTTTTCTCAGGGAGCACTGATTTGAAGTAAAAAATGTGGCTATTTTTGGAATATGTTTCAAAGTGTCAACTAATTTCAATTCCTTTTCTCTTTTTAATTTTCTTTCAGCGCTCCCACTTAACTGCTTCTCCATCTTCCCATTGACAACATCAACGTCACTACTCCTTACAAATTTCAGAGCGTCAAATCACATCAGTCGACGTGACACAGCTCGTCCTCGCTCGCTGCGCAGGAAGCTACAGACACTGTTTTTTACGTGATTTAACATAATATTATGATCAAACGGGTCTTCTCATGTGCCCCTGGGCAAGTGCCCAGTTCCCCTAATGGTTAATCTGGCTCTGATCTCAGGGCTAACAAACTCAGAGTTTTCACTAAACCTGCTTTCTGAAACGGACTGCTGGAGTCTGAGATGCTCTGATGGCTGTTACTCTGTCTGTCACAATGACAGAGAAACATTCCTCACTTCCTCCTCTATCTCTAACAGACTAGCAGTGTATGTGGACTGTCCTGCTGGCACTCTGTCCTTCTACACAGTCTCCTCTGACTCACTGATCCACCTCCACACTTTCAACACCACATTCACTCAACCTCTTTATCCTCTGCTTCCTCAGTGTCTCTGTGTCCTCTGCAGGACTGAGCGTCTCTCCTGTGGACAGAAACACTGACTGAAGATCAGCTGCTGAAATCAAAGTTCACCATCCCACACACTACAGACCAAACATGAATAAGTTGTTCCAATAAATCACATGTCAATTCAAACATTGGAGCCCATCTATCTCTATGCTCCTTTTCACACAGAATCCGAAACATTCACTTTTTTTTGTCTTCCACAACTGTTTAGGTTTCTGCAGATTTCGGATGCCGATTAAAAACAAGCCAACCAATAAAATGACTTTGGTTTAATGCAATCAACAGATTCTCTCAGACGTCAATCTCAGTTCATACTGTCAAACAGCAATGTGGGTATCGATCCATTAGATCTCGCAGCATAGTGTCCTCTTTGACAAACAAAATAAAGATTATAAAGACAACATCTGTGGAAGTACCACAGTTAAACACTTCATGAATATTTTTTTTACTTGTACTTCACTTTGTTTTGTGTTACTTAGTTTTTAATATGTATTATCTTGTATGTTTTTATGTAAAGCACATTATAATTCTATCTGTGATGTTATTGCGGCTTTAAACATATTTCAATATTCTGCGATATATTACAATTTATTACCTTTTTTCCCAATTTCAAATGTTTCCCAAATTTCAAATCAAGCCCCTAAAAGGAAACTTTGTCAACATCTGTTTTATCTAGAAAGATACATTTCTCTGTTTCTTCTCACTTCAATTTTATTGCTGCAAAATGTGATTGTCAAGCAGACAAACTGACCAACACATATATAATAATTAGGGCTGTCAGCATTAACGCATTAATCGTGACACGATTAAGGGCCGAGCATAACGCCTTAATTTTATTTAATCGCATGCCACCATTTATTAATTTATTTTACACTTCACTCGGCTTTGCGTCGTGCCTAACAGCGCCCTTACGTTTTTGTTTGTATATTTTTGGGACTTTTTTTGTCATTTGGGACATTGCCCACCCCCCTTTTCTTTCCAGGAGACTTGTTACATTCCTTATTACAAAAATATAAAGGTTACAAATGTCCTGCTGTGGCATCTGGTTTTTGGACCATTTTGTTTGTATAAGCAAAGTGTTACATTTCAGTTAATTGCTGTGGTGTAAGGGTAGGGATTTTTAGTTTTTTAGTTAGGTACTTGGAGGAATTGTGCAATAATGACAGATTCACACATTTTTCTTTTGTTTACAGTAAATAAATAAATAAATAAATAATTAACAAATACAAATCTTAAAGTCAACTTCATAAAGTAGGTAAGTAAGTTTAGTAACATTCATTTGATTCCCAATCAAGATACACTGGTAAGAATTGCTTTCCATTGTTGTACTTAAAACAGTTCTGAAATGCAAAATAATATAATTTTAATTATGTGATAAAACATGCGATTAATCGTGATTAACTATAGAAATTCAGCAATTAATCGCGATTAAGAAAAAATTAATCATTTGACAGCCCTAATAATAATAGATCAATATTCGGCTTTTATGTATTGAAACAGTATCGCCACAGAAAATATCGCGATACTTTGCTGTATCGATTTTTTCCCCGACCCCTAATAACTAGTTGTTTGAGTTTTGTGATTCTTTGTGTTTATTGACCATCAAAAGAGTAGATGTTTTATTCTATGTATATTAAAAATGACTGCCTGCTGAACTAGGACTGCACCCAACGTGAAGACGCAGCAATACATTTTTATTTCACCAAATCAACTCGTCTGTGTGAAGATACTTGTCAATAAAATAAACTCAGATTCATATTTAACGTATGTAATGTGTTACGGGGGTGCAGTCTTATTTCAGCAGTCTCTGCCCATGCCAAAATAAGACTGCACCCCCCCCTAACTCAGGATTTTAAAGTCTAACAATGACCTAATTAGCTTTACTTACATGTCGTGACCTCTACTAAAAGTCCTGAACAGATTGTCATCGTCAGCCTTTGCAATCCTGAGTTTTTCACATTACAGATGTTAAATATATATCTGAATTATTTTTATTCAGTATAAGTATATTTGCACAGACGAGTGGATTTGGTGGAAAGAAATGTATTGCTCCGGCTCTGTGTACCTGCTGGCTGTGTATGTTAGGTTGTAGTACTAAAACATGTTGCAACCTGTGTTGATGAATAGTAGTTTTATTTAGAATCTACCTAAAGTCTAACTTCACTATCAGCAGAAAGCATCTGCACTGAGGTACGGAGAGAGGAATTCCGTCTGGCTGCATGCATTCTTCAAACCACACACAGAGTATTCATTCACTTTTAATCCCTGGAATTAGTTTAACGTGTTGATGTTTTATTTTTTCATTCAAAGACAGATAAAAGACAAACAAGAGGAGACACATGCTTTGAGATTTGATTTTATATTAATACAAGAAGTGATCCTTGATAGAGATAGAGAACATGTGTCTCCAGATGTGTGTGTTTGTGTGTCTGTATCTCACACACACACATCTGAAGCTGGAGCTCCTGAGGTGGTCACACAGATTTAAAGTCCTTGTTCAAGGACCAAACTGTGTAAGCTGAAGCAGAACATGACATCTGTATGTTCTACAGTCTGAGCAATGTCACGCACTAATGGAGCTCTGAATATCTGTTCCTTTGGAGGACGCTGATGCTAATTAGTCTCTGTCAACACTGATTACATCTCAAATATATTCAGTTTATTATTATATATGACAAAAAAATCCTCACAGTTTGAGGACCTGGAATCAGAAAATATTTGGGATTTTTTAAAACCATAACTTTATTTGTATAGCACCTTAAAAAACAATATTTTACAAAGTGCTTTGACATAAGAAACAAAAGCAAACACACATCAACACGCATTATGTACACACCATTGTAATAGTAAAACAGAAGATGGGGCAGCTTTATAGGACTGAAAAAGTGACAATTCAATAAACAAAATGAAATTAGCAGACGATAGGGTCAAAAGACAATAAAAAAAGACAATAAAAAGACAGCATAACATAAAAGCAAGTCAATAAAAAAGTGTCTCTGTCTGATCATTTCCTTTCCTCCTTCTCTTATTAATCAATGTCTGTGATGTTTGTCCCACACTACCATCTATGTTCTGGAAGTTGTTCTTCTAAACAAAAGAGCAAATTTACATTCAGAAACTGAGAAAGGAGGAGACCACACATCTTTTTTATAAACCTCCATAGAAAATGAAAGACTTAAATTCTGGTTTCTATCTCTGGGGAAACTCTGAAACATTTAGCGTGTTTGGCCGAAGCAAAACCAAAGCAAAACCAAACGTGCATTACGTTATGCAGTCGTGCACGAGCCTCACGCTCCTCCCCAGGTCGTCTCATATTTGTCCTAATAAGGTCCATGTTAATCAATCAATGAATATAGCAGCCTTGTAAAGAAGCCCTTGATGACCAATCATGAAACGAAAAAATGGGGAAAAAAACACGATTCAGTGATTGTGAGATCTATGTGCTCCTAACAGAGGTAGAACATCGAAACAAAATCCTGTTTGGAAGCCTTAACCCTTGTGTGGTGTTCATATTTCACATTCCCACACACAGACACCTACACTCAGACACGCACACATACAGACGCACAGACACACACAGAGACGCACAGACACACACACACACACACACACACACACACACACACACACACACACACACACACACACACACACACACACACACATACACATACACAGCAGGCCCAGTTAGGAGGAGGACACAGTTAAGTTTCATAGCACCTACCATTATTACACTCGGGTCCAGTAGACCCGAACACCTCATTTGTAATAGTTATGGGTCGGCTTGGAAAGAACAGGATTGTTGGGTTCAGGAAAACAAAAACTGGGTTGGGTTCGGAAAACGGGGATACCATCGGAGTAGACTAAAACGCAGTTTACAAAACCTTGGGAGCATTACGCACGATCACACGCATGGTCAAAATGTTGCGGAAAACTGGGCACATTTTTATGCATGGAAATTCTTTATAAATCCCGACTTTTGTGAGGAATTTTGCGATGGCAAATTTCACCCTGTTTCACGCAATTTTTTCTTGCGTAACAGGTTTTATAAATGAGGCCCCAGAATTCAATACTGTGATGAAAAAAAAGTAAATTTCAGAAGATATTAAACCACAATACTCTTTTTTTACAGAACTGTAAGTTCAACTCAACTCTATTTGTAAAGATAAACATGCACATTGCATGCATGCATAAAAAAATAGAACAACAATAAATACAATTTTTCAAGACTAAAAATAACAATGTTACAAATCAAATTAAAGTTAATGAAACAGTAGGGATGAAAATAACAAATGATTAACACTACTGCAAATTCAAAGCCAGATTAACAAGGTTGTTAGGTCTGTAACTTCCTTTTTAAAAAGAATACTGAAGCTCAATGTTGTAGCTGATTAAATAATAACTTGGGTTGATGTTTCTGAGTTCAGACTAACAGTTTTTACTGATGACAAAAACTCTGGGTGCTAAAAGTTAACCCTTGTGTTGTCTTCCCGTCGAACATGCAACTTCTTGTTTTTCTGTCAACACTTTTTTCCAATTTTTTTGTCACTTTTTCGATGTTTTTTTTTTCAAATGCTGTCAAATTCAATGAAAGTAGAGAACTGATCTTTTTTTTTCCTTGTGAAGAGCGTTGTAAGCAACCGTCAAAGCCCGTCTACAGAAAGCCGTTCCACTCCCTATTCAGCCCCATTGTACCGAATTTGGTTGACTCTATGGAGCTAGACGGCTAAATGTGTGTCTTTCGCCTGATTGTCGTTGAGAAATCTCAGATTTGATTGTAGTTTTTGCAAGTTCAACATGGAAAAAAGCCACTTTAAAAAAATCTAACACCCAGCAGTGTGTATTTTCTTAGCCTCCCCTTTCAAATGCAACATTCAAATTACTAGACAAAAAAAATTATATCCTGAGAAAAGTGGATTTTTAGGGGTATAGAGTCCCATTCATTCTGCACTGGCCTGTGAGCGCCCCCTATATGGAACTCTGGTGGAACTGCAACCAGTTCAGAAGCCGGAAGTAACGAGAGAGTGGAACTACTTCCCTTATTAGAAATTCTTTGTAACCGTCCATGTTTTGTTTTTTTGACAATTTGGTTAAAAGAAACCCCAAATGGCTGATGAAGAAACTTTTTGAAAATGGGTTAAATTTGACACTGCGGGGATACTATCAGGAGGGTTAAAACATTAAGGGCCCTATTTTAATGATCTACCTCTGCACCCCCCCTCCATGTAGCTGCAGAATGTGATGTTTGCTTTTACCAGCAGGGGACAGCGACTGTCAATCCTCCAGACTCTAAATATGAGAGCGAGAAGGAGAACTTATACTGTATATTATATCCATGATTTCTTTCTGTCAGAACTGCAGTTTTATAAAGTGATGCACTTTTATATAACCAGCAGTGCAACGAGTATTGTGATCCTTTACATGCTTTTTTTAATTAGTATGTTTGCAACAAATATGAAAGCTTAATTTCAAGACATAGTTTCAACGTTTTCACCACCCAAACTCCCCTCATAGTTTTATGAAAACAGCAGCCAGCGCTGGAAGAAGTATTCAGATCCTTTACTTGAGTAAAAGTACTAATACCACACTATAGAAATACTCTGTTACAAGTTAAAGTCCTGCAATGAAAATGTTACTTCAGTAAACGTCTGAAAGTGTCATCAGGACAATGTAGTTAAAGGTGTTCTCAGCGATGTGATGCGTTTTTTAGGCTACAACATTTTTTGTCACATGCAGAAAACATCTCCTCACTATCTGCTAGCTGCCTGTCCCCTAAACACACTGTAAAAAACATCTCCTCACTATCTGCTAGCTGCCTGTCCCCTGAACACACTGTAAAAAACATCTCCTCACTATCTGCTAGCTGCCTGTACTCTGAACACACTGTAGACAGTCCAGGCACCACAAACGCCAACAAAAACTAATTGTGCCAACCTGAACCACGAAACATAACAAACAGCGTTCCAGCCAATAACCGAGTTGAAGGTGGGGGCTGGGGGATTAGTGCGCGGAAGCACGGTAGGGAGGGTGAGGGGATGGGATGAGGAGGCGGGAGGGGCAAGCTAGCCCCGTTTTGTTTGAAAATACTTCTAAAGTCAACAAGAAGTGCCGTCGCCCAACATCGCTTAGAGCACCTTTAAAGTATTAAAAGTAAAGAACTCTCCTCCCATTTTAGAAAGTGTAAAAGATCCAACCAGTTGTGTGTTTAATGGTCTAATTTAATGTGTAAAGTAACTAGTAACTAAAGCTGTAACAGATGACTGTAGTGGAGTAAAAAGTACAATATTTCTAGTAGAAAGTGGCATGAAAAAAAGACTCAACTAAAGTACAAGTACCTCAACATTTGGACGACCTATCTCACAAACTAAAGAAAACATCTTGTGTACCCTGACCTTTTAAAATACAACAACACACACTCTCTCTGTGTCCTGCGTGCCTCTACGACGTTATTCCCCCAATAACAGACATTATTAGATCTTGGTGCAATATTCAACATTATGACTTTTTTATTGAGGGGGGACATGTATATATATCGAAGTTGACATATGACATATGACCCACTATGTTCTGCTTCATGTATCCATGTACCATGTTGACAATGTGACATGACGTGACATCAGACTCAGAGAGAGGAGCTGCGCAGAATAAAGAAAAAAACACTTCTAGAGTACTTTTGGGACACTGAATAACTGTGGAAAGAGTTGCTTCTGGGGTTTCAATGCAAACACAAAATCCTCTTGAATGGAAAGAATGATTCCTACAGATCAGGGGAAGTTTCAATTCAACTCGGAATCTGACAATCCCTTGAGGTAGACAAACACAAAGCAAAAGTCCCTGGCTCCTTGGAGATGTGTAGGAAAAAAGTTTATCCGAAGTTAGAGCGCAAGTGAGCAGTGTTGAAGTGCGAGCAGGTGGCTGAGCCTACGCACCATCCTGTGGAATGATAATTGTGCAGCACAATATTTGTAAATAAAAATTTGAGGCCATGGTTCTCAGCAGGAACCGATGGAGTGCCTACTCCAGGTAGGGAATGAGTCCTTACCCCAAGTGAAGGAGTTCAAGTACCTTGGGGTCCTGTTCGCGAGTGAGGGGACAATGAAACGGGAGATTGGTCGGAGAATCGGCGCAGCAGGTGTGGTATTACATTCAATTTATCGCACTGTTGTGACGAAAAGAGAGCGGAGCCAGAAGGCAAAGCTCTCGATCTACCGGTCAGTTTTCATTCCTACCCTCACCTATGGTCATGAAGGCAGGGTCATCACCGAAAGAACGAGATCCAGGGTACAAGTGGCCGAAATGGGTTTCCTCAGGAGGGTGGCTGGTGTCTCCCTTAGAGATAGGGTGAGAAGCTCAGTCATCTTCGAGGAGCTCGGAGTAGAGCCGCTACTCTTTTGCGTTGAAAGGAGCCAGTTGAGGTGGTTTGGGCATCTGGTAAGGATGCACCCTGGGCGCCTCCCTAGGGAGGTGTTCCAGGCACGTCCAGCTGGGAGGAGGCCTCGGGGAAGACCCAGGACTAGGTGGAGGGATTATACGCATATATATTAGACGCACAACAGGGTTTCCGCTGTTTATGAAAAGTCATAAACTCGTAGCTCCGTCTGCTCTACGACAAAAGCTGCGACGTGAAATCCGCACTCACACCCGTGAAATATGACAGCTACAGTTTATTGGAAAATAGCATTGTAGAATTTACTGTCCCAGACCCCAATTTAATCAGACCCCAGATGAGACAAGAAGCTATCGTTAGCCACGCTGCCGTGATGGCCCCTCTGCCTCTGACTCGCCGCTGCAAGAGACTGTGTGTATTCCTTCGACACGCTGTAGTAACGTTACTGATTTAAAACCATTTTCCAGGTTAGTACCTAGGTTAGCATACCACTCAAAACCAACATGAAAAATGTAGCTAGTAATGTTCACTTAGTGTTTTGTTTTTGTGTGTAAAATGAGCGGTGACGTTAAATTTCTATTTAAAACGTCTATTTTCTGGATGGTTTCAAGGGAACGGTCGGAGGCTTACATTAGCAGATAAGCCCGTACTCTGACGTCCAACACCCCCCGCCACCGCTGAAAAAAATTCTAGAGGAAACGCTGTATAATAAGTCCCAGAAACTAAACCTCAAGAGGTATGCTTCCAAATTCACACTAAAGGGTGAGTATCTAAATACTAGGGCTGGCCCGAATATCAGAGCTTCGACGCTTCGATAGTAATTAACAGCAAATAATCGAAGCTTCGCCCCGCGGCGCTCAGCAGTCCCGTTATGCCGATTGTTTAAACGTGTGTTGATAAGCCGGCTGTTATTTCACGAGCTACAGCTATATGTTTCATCGATAAAACAGAACAGCAGAAGCATAAATGCCCAAGAAGTTCTGCTGAGGGAGGGAGGATCTGATAGGGTAGAGATAACTATGTGTGTGTGTGTGTGTGTGTGTGTGTGTGAGAGAGAAAAAAAGTGAGAGAGTGCTCCGTTTATTTATTCTCATAGCTAGGCTAACTAAGTGATTATTACCAAATCTTTGTTTTTAACTTTGTTATGGCAAGGCTAGCAGACCCAAGTGCAGGACTAAGAAAGGGAGGAGTTGGATAAAAGAGGAATGTGTATTGCAAGGTTAAAAGGATCGGATATTTAGCAGGTGAAGAGCGAGGCAGAGTGAAAACCAGACGTGCCGAACCAGGTTGGTGGCCGCTTTACAGAGCAGGGGGAACCGTAGCTGAGAGTCCAGAGTGAGAGAGTCTGATCAGAGCAGGTCCAGAGCAGAATCCGGGAATAGTTTAACCGGGCGGGGGTCCAGGCGGAGAGCAGACGGGATGAGCGGTATTTCCAGTAGAGGAACTAAATCTAACACGTTATGTTCGCTATTATTATAGCGACTAAATGCTCTTCTTCTACAATCGGCCTAATATAATTATTTAAATGTGTTCATTATGTTGTTTGTTTGTTTGTTTGTTTCCAGTCTACAGTTTACTGATTCATTTTAAAATGTAGGAAATTTAACTGTTTTGATCTGTAATGAAATTAAGCAATTGTAAAATTAATAAACACCATAACTTCCACACTACTGCTGTCATCACTCAGTTTAAAGTGCTCCCACACAACTGAGGACTTCATTTTGTTTTCCCTTTGATGTGAACTGGAGCATTACGTTCATTGCTGTCAGCGGAGGTCAGTTGCCTGAAAAAGAACCTCAATAATTGAATCTCAAAATTGAAAATCGAATGTGTACCCAACGATCGAACATTCTGGTCCAGCCCTACTTAATACCTTAAAATGTTGCTAGTGTCTTAGTAAGATAACTCTTTAATGATTAAACTTCTTTAAATTAATGTTCACGGCAGAAAGGGAGCTCTTCTCGGAAGCAGAAGAGTCATTAAATCCAATGAGGATGGAAGAAAGTTCTTCAAGGAATTTCACTCCTCACCCATCGGGGGGGGGGCATTTGGGCATCCTGAAAACACGCACTGCAATGCGCTCCAGATTTTACTGGCTTGGCATGTCCGTTGATATTGACAACTGGGTATGTGTATAAGTTATTGTTGTGTTTCTTGTTTTTGTGCTTTGTGTTTTTATTAACAGATAATTTCTTAAAGGTATTGGAATGTGATGAATGCCAGAAAGTTGGAAATCCTTTGACTGCTACACAGTCGTTAGACTATATAGAGGTAAATGTGAACAGTGGTATGTTGATATTATACAACAGCTCTTAAAGTATTGAAAATGTAAAACTAAATGTGTTGTCTGTTGTACCTTAATAGGCGTCTGCTGTCTGGGAGCTCATTGGCATTGATCTCACAGGCCCTCTTCCAGAAACCGCAAATGGCTACCAGTATATCCTAACAGCCACAGATTACTTTTCCAAATGGGTTGAGGCTTTCCCATTAAAGTCAAAATCTGCAGCTGAGGTGGGACGCCATATCTGTTCTATTATTTATAGACATGGTTGTCCCAAAAGAATCTGTGAATGAAGTATGTGCATGTTTAAAATAATGTTGTAGTAAATACAATTAAAAAAATATTCAGTTCTGCTTAATTTTAAAAAAGTTTTTTGTTTGAGCTCAACAACGGTCTCTGTAATATCTTGGGCATTGAAAGAAGTATCACAACTGCTTATCATCCCCAAACCAATGGCCTTGATGAGAAAACAAACGGCAACATAAAGCGGTAAGCTTTGTGACATTCCACTCCAATTTCATGGAAAAGAACTTGTGTTGCTTTTAACCATGGGTAATTGATATTTACATTTACATTTATTCATTTAGCTGACGGTCTCTCACATCAAAGGCATGTGTCTTATCCATTGCGCCATCATCAACCCACATATTCAATCTATTACTATCTATTCACTCTATGTATTTCATATGATTATATAAATATGTTATGCAGTGCATTGTTGGACCAAGAAATGTTGACCTAATGATAAAGACTTAATTTTATTGGTTTGTTTTTATTTTACATTTTAGAGCTCTCACAAAATTGGTCAATGAGAGGCAGAACAATTGGGATGTCTTCTTGGATGCTACATTGTTTTCACTAAGATCAAAAGTCCAAACCACGACGAAACTCTCCCCTTTTCTATTTGGTATTCTGTATGGGAGGGAGGCAGTTTTCCCCTCTGAAGTTCCTGTCGACATGCCGGTTAGTTTGTTTCCAACATTTTCAGACTTTGTGAACCAGTTTTAAAATTTTAAATAAAGTGAGCCATGAATGCTCAAATAACAAATCTGAAAACAGTGTAGTTCAAATAATGCATACTGTGTGTTCATATCATGATTTGTATATAGGCCTATTTGGTTGGTAAAATTTCAATTACGCACAATTTTACTTGTAAAGAAGTTACTATTTTTCACAGTTGTTTTTCATTTCAGCTTTCCAACCTTATTCCTGAGGCAAGTACTAATGGTACTTTTTTGGATGACAAAGGAAAGTCAATGGAGACTGCAAAAAATACAGCAGCAGAAAACATCGCCAAGTCTCAGGAAAAACAGAAACAGGCTTATGCGAAACGAGTGCAAAAGAAGTACCAAAATAAAGTGTATCAAGTTGGAGATGAGGTGCTTCTGTTCAACATGAGGAAGCGGGGAAGGAAGGGAGAAGAATGGAGCCTGAGTTTTTTGGACCATATGTCATTCGGTCAATATGCGGTCGGCTTGTGACACTGTCCAATTCAGAAGGGACCATTTTAAAGAACAAATACAATGTAAACCACATCAAGCCATACAGAAGGAGCCATTCTGTTGGCAGTCCAGTCCCCAGTCAGGAATCCTACAAGATCCCAGAAGAGAACAAGAGCAGTCCAATGTCCCATAGCCCACACGCTTTAAACCAGGCAGAGGATTTTGGGAGGATGGCTGAAGACTTTTCTGTGCCACAGAGACAATCAGTTATTAATTTTACCGACAAAACTGATGTCACAATACAGGTAAAAGCAAAATCACTACCTGAAAACCTGCATACGTCGGTCTTGAATAGAATGCTTCTTGTTCAATGTTCATGTAATCTACTGTATTCCTCCTTTATGCATTTTATTAATTTCGTTTTTTTTCAGTCACATTTTAATTACAGTCTATGGAAAATGATGTTCATAAATTGACTGTAGACAACAGGGTTGATGTTTTACAAGCTTTTTTAGAAAATAATACCAGACGGACAATGAACTGTAAAAATGACCTGTGTGTCCTCACTTCACTATGAAAGTATGCATTCTGACTTGTTGGACCACTAGCGGAGCCAGAAAAAACTAATGTGGGTGTGCATCAGAAAAACTGTGTGTGTCACATTTGATGACGTTCCAACGCCACATATACCGGTAGATGCTCTGTATGCTGGCAAGTGGTTTGATGCCTTTTGGTCTAAATATTTTTTACATAATAACTGTTAGCGCCACAGCTAAGCAAGTGGGTGTTTGTGCTGTGAAATGGTGAAATGCGGCGCTGCCTGTAGTACTGAAACAGAGAGAGAGAGAGAGAGAGAGAGAGAGAGAGAGAGAGACAGACAGACAGACAGACAGACAGAGAGATACATGTCTTGATTTCTAGGTCCCGATCAGAGCAGTTTTTAGCTTGTAATTGTTTTCAATGAGAGTGAAATATATTCCATAATGCATCAGTTTCACAAATGATGACGTTCCAACCCCACGTATAAAGTTAGTCATGAGACTTTTTATGTGTCTGTAACATCTTCTAAACTAAAATACTAAATATTTACAGCTTCCAGCTTTTTCAATATGAAGATTTGAGGATTTTCTTTGTCATAAACTTAACATCTTTTGGTTTTGGAAAATACATCAGGGAAAAAAAGAAATGCCAATAAACCCGAACAGGTTTTTCTCTCATCCCAGAATGCTCTGTGGACTAGTCAGACCTTCCTCTACAGTGCTGTGGAGGAAGGTCTGGACATGCGAGACTATACGGTCTGACATCACTCCTGTACTCAAGTCTTTCCACTGGCTACCCGTCAAAGATACGATAAAGTTTAAGAATGTTATTCTCACATACAGATCATTGCGTCAGTCACCTGCATATGTGGCCGACCTACTTCAACCGTATTCATCAGCATGCCCCCTAAGGTCCAATATGTCCAATCTGCTGACTGTTCCTCGCACCTGGCTTAGGACCCGCGGGTACTGTTCTTTTGAGTCTGTTGTACCGAGACATTTGGAACGCTCTGCCTCGTCCAATATGGTATCTCTGTGGAAAACTCAGTTGAAGACTAAAAGCTGTTTAATGCTTTTTGCGTTCAGCACGGTCGGCGTGGTGCGGACGGCGATATGACGTAACCGTGGCCTGGGCCTGTGAGCTGCGCATCTTCAACGTTTGGTAACACCGCGGACTATGCGATCGCGTTGCAATGATTGGCTACAGGAGAGAAGAAGTCCGTCCTTTGAGCCGCTCTGAGCGCAGTCGGTATAAAAGACCAGACGGTTGCCGACGTGCGCCGTCAGCAGGGCCCCAACCGCGCTGAACATGAAACATGTTCAAAGTGTGTGTTATCATTTAGAGCAGACACTCACGGTGAATCAGAGGGTTTATGTTATACAAGGCTGCATTGCAGAGCATATTCATATGTCAGAAAGCATGACAATATCTAAAAACATCTCATTTAAAGTTTGGTTGTCAGGTGACTGTCATGAAGGTTGTGGAGAGGAATAGAAACCAGTCTCTCCAGGCAAGCACAGAGAATATGGTCTGATCTTTATTCTCCATGCCAAGTAGCTTTTATCCTCTGCTGGCACCCCAATGTAAACTACTTATTTCTAAACTATAGGCCTTATTTGGACTTACCTCAATTAAAACTTTAAATAATGTTGCTTAAGGCTGGTTGTGGAATAGCTTCATGATATAATGCATATGATTGTGTGTAGGTCTTGTCACTGTTTGTGAAAGATGAGCAATAGATTGTGGCTGATAATGTGCTTCAGTCTGGCTGCATATCACTTTGTTTATGTTTTTTATTGTAATTATATGTCAGCTGTATGATATACATACATACATTATGTGTGAAGCATTTGAACTCAAGGCAGATATCCCTCTGGGGACAATAAAGTATCACCTGCAAAGTGGTCACCATGATATAGTAAAAATTAAAACGTTGTCATAGGACTATAGCAAAGACATCGTTGGAAACTTCTCAACCTGGACAGTGACATATGTCAGTCTGAAGAGGATACATTACTCCTGCTTTGACATATTGACCTCTGAACCTTGAACCCAGTCCATCTTTGAAGGCTTGTCATTTAGCAACAGAAGGTGCTACACACATAGGACCAGCTGTTATAGAAAGCTCTGGACCTCAGCTGTCATGTAGATATGGTCACCAAAGTTTACCCACTCTAAGCACTGTCAAATATGGTAATAAGCTATTTTCACCTATTCAACGATTATATTTTTTAAAATCTGATGACACCAGTGTGTTCCCCATCCCAATAAACCCCAGGGTGTATCCAAAATTCTACACTACCAACTTCTAATTATGAGAAATATACCAATATATTTAGTTGTAAAACTACAACTCACTATACACTATAGAAGGGCCCCAGAACCTGTTACAAAGCTTGTGCACTTGTAGTTCTTCCGGGGAGGGTGGGGGGACATGTTCGACTCCTGTGTTTCTGCTATCTGCCTTGAGTGGGCTTCATTCCATTTAAGATTGATGCCGCCTGCCGGCCGGCCGGCCGAGCAAACAGTACATGAGACAAATACATGAAACTGTATTTTATTATTATTAATATCTTCATTGTTTACATCCTCAAATACAACGTTAGATAAAAACATCAATATTACGAATATTATGTATTTTTTATCTTCTTATCCGCCGAGCAGCACGTACCACGTCACTTCCGGAGTATTGCGCAGATTTCTTTAGACGTTATTACGGTGCATAACTTACTGGAACAAAGCTGAGAACATGTTGTTGCTGGTGACTAAACCACTGATTGTATATATGTACATTGAAGCAATACTGGCGTTAAAAATCCGCTGATCGCTGTCCGATTCTGTGAATGAATGCCCGCATTGCATTGTGGGATATTGGCTTTGAATGCGTGTCAGTAGCTCGGATCATATCGTAATGTTCTGTATTACAGCATACTGTAATATTTCACCGGTAATAAGACCGAAATAATATTATTAAAATAAAGAAATGTATACTATGATAACATCTAAATATATGTTGCTAGATGTAGTGTTATAGTTTTAAAAATATAAATAAACAACAAAGCAATCCAGCTTCCCTGGCCGAAATAGACCGAAATAATAACATTAAAAGAAATACAAATAAACCATGATACGTTCTGGTGAATAAATGTTGATTAAAACAGCTGTTATTGGGCTAAAAATACCAATAATAGCAAAGCTATACAGCTTCTCTGAAGCAGCCCAACTGGCAGAAAGAAACGTGCTGTGATCAGGGAATCCGTGCGTAGACCATGGATGATGCCTGTCATTGACTTACATAGGCATCACATCTGTGGGCCCGTCACGGAATTTTCGGCGATTCCGTGAAACTGTCACAGATGAGTTAAGGGGCCATGTTAATTTCATGGAATTCTGTGAGATCAGGTTGGTACGGAAGAGGATTAGGGGGCAGAGAAGTTTAAACTGTTAAGTAAGGGTTAATGCCCTTCGAGGTGTCCATTGTCAGGTAGAAATGGTCGACGGCGAGGATTAATTATTAATACCGGACGATGGACACCTAAGAGGGCATGATTAACCCACTTATACCATGGTCACTTGCCAAATATAATTTTCTTAAACCATTAATTTATCTTTTAATACGTTTTACAATGAAATCTAAAGTTTTTCTAAACAATAACTCTGTTTACCTGGTTACGCCTGATGGTTAGACTAATACCTGGAACAATCATTCCCATCCCATAAGGTTCTTATGCAACGCAGCCTGAAGTAGCGACCTGAACAGTGAATGGGATGTGAGATAACATTATTGGCTATAATTTCAGAGGAGCAGTATAACTTACTTCCTGCAGCGTGTGTGTTAGCGCCATCCTGTGGTGTTCAAAGTGTAACTTACTTCCTGCAGCGTGTGTGTTAGCGCCATCCTGCGGTGTTCAGATGAATAGGCATTGGACTACAGTTAGTGTAGGAAATAACAGATTCACATTTCCTTTTTGTTTTAATGTAGCACATTCATTTGAAACAGTAAACAGTCAGTTTCACCGGAACTACTTTAGTAGATGTCCTATAACACTTTTTTAGGGACACCCTGCAGCCTATCAGAATTGAGTATTCAGACCATGGTATTAAGTACTGACTAAACAGTTGAAATAATATAGTATAGAAATATTAAATCTGCTGGTAGCCCTTGATAATAACTATCCATAATTCATCATTTGTTAAGCATTAGTTACCTGTTAGTTAATGGTTTGGTCATTATTATGTATTTATTGTTCATACATAATTTATCATTAGAAAAGCATTTGTTCACACAGTTCTAAATGGTTTGTTCATAGTAAATAAGCCTATTAGCTAATGGTTTGTTAATCATTATTAATTTATTGTTCATACATAATTCATCATCAGTAAAGCATTTGTTCACATACTTATACATGGTTTGTTCATAATAAATAAGCCTATCTAAAAAAATATGTTTGTAAGTACATGATTTATACTTAACAAATAATGAAACAACCATTTATAAATGAAATCATTTTCCCATTATAAACCAGTTGCAAACTATTACTAAATGCTTTGTTCATCATTTGTAAAGCATTGCTCCTATGTTAATTCTCATAAATAAAGCATTTGTATACACACTCATAAATGGTTTGTTCATAGTAAATAAAGCTCTCAATAATTATGTTTATAAATAGAAGTTTGACACTTCATAAGCAATGCAAAAACCATTGGTAAATTAAATAATATTCCCTTTATAAACAAATAAATACAGTTAGTAAATGGTTGGTCTATAGTAAGCTTTATTTACTATGAACAAACCATTTATGAGAGCTCTCAATAATTATGTTTATAAATAGAGGTTTGACACTTTCTAAGTATTGCAAAAAACATTAGTAAATTAAATAATTTTCCCTTTTATTAACTATCTACAAAGTATTAGTAATTTATTTGTTTATCATTTGTAAAGCATAGTTCCTACATTCATTCTAATCAGTAAAGCATTTGTAAATACAGTTAATGGTTGGTCTATAGTGAGTAAGCTCGTGTAAAATGTTTATCAGTTGATGTTTTTAATAATTCCAAAATGATGCATTAACCATTTGTAAATGAAGTCTTCTTACCATTATTAACTAGGTACTCAGGAATGTATAAGGTCGGTTAAAACTAGGAAGTTAATGATTAACAGACTATCTACACCTACATTTGTTCATGCCTTAAATAAAATGTTATGATTTAGAAAAAGGCCTAAACTAATAGCTGGGGTGTTAACACATCTGTTACAAATACTTACCAATAATAATGATAATGATTAACTCATGAGTTACCTACTGGTTAGTTAAGTATATTGTGTGAGCCCATCTAAAGTGAGTACTTTCTATGCTTTACAAAGCATTTATAAATGAGTTGCAAAGGCTAACAGAACCTGGACACACACATGTATTGTTCTATTTGGACATGCCTTCAGAAATATGCCTATGGATAGTTAGTGTGTTAATGCATCTTTAACAAGCACTTACCAAAACATCAATTCATGATTAACTAAAGAGTAACTACTGATTAGTTGACTACATGGCGTGAGCCCATCTGAGGACTTGCTATGCTTTACAAAGCATTTATAAATGAGTTGCAAAGGCTAGCAGATACAACAGAAACACAACTAAAAACAGTATTTGTAAACCTTATTACGATGTAGTAAGAATGTTCATTTATGAAATAGCTCATAGTAGTGTTATTTAGTTGATATCAGTGTGAATTTGGACCAGAACCAGCAGAAAACGAGATTGTTAGAGAAAAAGAACGACATTTAGTGAATTAAATCAATTCTGCATACTATATACTATTTAATACTGGCTATGCCTTGTTGTGAATAGAACGAAGAGAGCTGTGCCTGAATCCACTGTCGTCATGGAGTTAAAGGCAGTGAATTCCATTAAAATGGTGAGTCATTCCTTAGCACTAGGCCTTGAGTTCGCTAGCATCCATGCTAATCGGTGCTAATCATGGATGTATTAAGAGAATGGTGCTAATAGTGCAAAGCTAACGGGTTAGCTAAGGTGCTGTATTCATATGCTAATAGGGTAATTAGCCACAAAAGGCTAGCGGAGTACTGTGTATTGCCTATGAAAAGGCTAATGATTCTATCTATTGGTTATGTAAAGTAATTTTGCTTTTCAACACTATTGCTAGCTTTGGGTATTTTGTTGAATGAATGTTAGAACAAGTTGTGAGTTTAATTGTTTAACTGGAGTTTAAGTAACTCAAAGAGGCTAATTTTTAGTGCATTCTTTCTACGGTTACCGGTGCAGGGAGGGATAAATAAGCACGCATGTCTTAATGCCTCTAGATTACAACACTGTAGCTAAAGTTATGGGAAAATAATACAATTTGAGAGATTTTTACATGCAATTTATGCAATTATATTAAGGATAGTGTTAATGTTACTAAGGTAGGTTCCATACAACTTGAATTAGAAATGTATTTTTTGTATAAAGGTTACCTATTAATATAAATGTACTTTTGATACCTGAAAGGTATTTATATACTTTTGATACTTAAGAGAAGAAATTTAAGAACGGTTGTACAACTGAATAGAGATTTAGATATTTCAATATGGGTTAACTGAAATATCACCTCATTGTATTTTCATTGTAGCCTAAGCAATTGATTTTATTACTGAATAGTAATTGAGAGAACTGATTTGGCCTTATCTACAGGTGGAGGAGGTGGAGATTTGAGAAGCGCTATGCACGGGAGTTCCGGTCCTCAGAGGGATATTGGATCACATTGACTCTTCAGATCCCAGAGTCTTCCAGGGTTTAAAGATTCCCAGTTCAGTTGGCTGGGTGGCGAGCTACAGGATCAAGACTCTGAACTTATACAGATTGCCCTGGATTCCTTCTTCATGGTGGTAGGACAAACAGAAACCAAACTCATATGGGCCCCAACGTTGAACATCTCTGAACTCTTGTCATCAAAGAACAATTTAGCTCATAGAACTGAAAAGGGTTTCTTTTATGTGCACACTTTATTATTTTAGTTGTTATTTTTCATACCTGTGTTTTATCTACGTGTATGCCATGTTTCTGTGTATATTAATACACTTCTAAAACTTTATCCTGGTTTCCTAGTCTCTTTATTGATGTTCAATTCTCTGGCTCTTAACAATCTCGTTTTCTTCTGGTTCTGGTCCAAATTCACACTGATATCAACTAAATAACACTACTACGAGCTATTTCATGAATGTACATTCTTACTACATTGTAATAAGGTTTACAAATACGGTTTTTACTTGTGTTTCTGTTGTATCTGCTAGCCTTTGCAACTCATTTATAAATGCTTTGTAAAGCATAGAAAGTCCTCACTTTAGATGGCCTCAAGCCATGTAGTCAATTAATCAGTAGTAACTCATGAGTTAATCATGAATTGATGTTTTGGTAAGTGCTTGTTAAAGATGCATTAACACACTAACTATCCATAGGCATATTTCTGAAGACATGTCCAAATAGAACAATACATGTGTGTGTCCAGGTTCTGTTAGCCTTTGCACCTCATTTATAAATGCTTTGTAAAGCATAGAAAGTACTCACGTTAGATGGTCTCACACAATATACTTAACTAACCAGTAGTAACTCATGAGTTAATCATGGATTACATTATTGGTAAGTATTTGTAACAGATGTGTTAACACCCCAGCTATTAGTTTAGGCCTTTTTCTAAATCATTAGAAAATCAAACATTTTATTTAAGACATGAACAAATGTAGGTGTAGATAGTCTGTTAATCATTAACTTCCTATTTTTAAACGACCTTTTACGTTCCTGAATACCTAGTTTATAATGGTAAAATTACTTCATTTACAAATGGTTAATGTATCATTTTGGAATTATTAAAAACATCAACTGATAAACATTTTACATGAGCTTACTCACTATAGACCAACCATTTACTAACTGTATTTATAAATGCTTTACTGATTAGAATGAATGTAGGAACTATGCTTTACAAATGATAAACAAATAAATTACTAATACTTTGTAGATAGTTAATAAAAGGGAAAATTATTTAATTTACTAATGTTTTTTGCAATACTTAGAAAGTGTCAAACCTCTATTTATAAACATAATTATTGAGAGCTCTCATAAATGGTTTGTTCATAGTAAATAAAGCTCTCAATAATTATGTTTGCATTATGTTCAACAAATGCTTTATTTATGAGAATTAACATAGGAGCAATGCTTTACAAATGATGAACAAAGCATTTAGTAATAGTTTGCAACTGGTTTATAATGGGAAAATTATTTCATTTACAAATGGTTGTTTCATTATTTATTAAGTATAAATCATGTACTTACAAACATTTTTCAAGATAGGCTTATTTACTATGAACAAACCACGTATAACTATGTGAACAAATACTGTACTCATGATGAACTATGTATTAACAATTAATAAGAAATAATGAATAAACCATTAACCAATCGTTAACTAATGCTTAATAAATGATGAATTATGGATAGTTATTATAAAGTGCTACCCAGCTTTACAATGTATATTGGAACATGTCTAAATTAAATATTGATCATGGATCATACACAATGTTAACAAGAACTACCTGAATACAAATATGCTGTACATACGATGTTTCAAACCACCGACTTTTCTCTCAGTGTGTTGTGGATGCAGTGCAGAATTTATCTTGTGTTTCTATCAGGAGGAATCTGGAAGAACCTGAACCCAGCTGTGTGACCATGAAGAGTGACCGGTCTATGGGTCATCCTCTTGTATTCAAAGATGGATGCCACTCTGATGGTCAAAGGTGAGGATTTCAAACTGATAATCAGCAGGACTAGTGAAGGTTTACCACTACAGGCATTCCTCTGATTCACTGTTAACATCCAAATATCACTTCATGGACCTTTACCTTGTCTTTGTATCTGTGTGGACAGACATAATGTGAGCTAATTGGTAACACTTTATAATAATGGTACATGAATTATCATGAATTCATGCACGACTACATGCATGAACTATCATTAATATACATGGATTTATAGTATCTCATGCATGACTTAATGCAGGAACAATACATTTATTAATGCATTAATTAAGGTATTTGAATCATCATGACTTCTGATTTATTAATGATGTTCATGTCTTCTTCATCAGGTAAATCTGTAGTTAAAATGACAAAACAAAAAACTGTCCAGTCACAGCAGTGTACATATATTCTAATGAATTATAGTGTTGTAATCATGATTAACTAATTATTACTTCTTCATTACTTCATCATGTTTGTGGCCCTTCAAATAAAGTGCTAACCTGGTACATCTTTAACATTGATAAATCAGATATGATTAATGGTGCCATAAAATTGAAATGTATTAAGAATTAAAGGAGTGGGTTTGCAAAATTATACACAAAATACAGTATACTGCAGATGCACTTTTATAGTTGCTTTATTCACAACATAAGGCACTTAAACAGTAATGCCTGAGAACAATGCTCACCCAAGTAGAATATTTATGAATTTGACTTTTTACTAACTTCTTAGTAGGTAGGTTTCAGGTCTGTAAACCTGAAAATGCTTTACAAAAAAATAAAAAAAACAGATGCATGATTTGTAAGTGCAAAGTGCAAATGTTTACAAATAGTAAACATTCAAAAACAGCTTCAAGATCCAACTTAAATCCTACAAAAAACAACAGAAATACACAATTTTCAAAAAGTATGCAAAATTAAGTTGTAGGCCTATGATGTACAATAACATGACAATCAACAAGTTGACCCTTTTATTTCTTGTAAATGTCCAGCAAGGATCCATTTTCCTTTTTTTTTGAATTGCTGAAGCTGTAGGCTCCTGCTCACAAAAGCCCTTACATGTTTCAGCAAACCTTTTGAGGCTGTCCTTTCTTTTAAAAGTAGACCTCAATGTCTTGTACAGCTCGTGGTTGGTAGCTGCAAGTTCAGCAATTGGTGCCTGATATACAATGGTATTCCGATCTACTCCAAGCCTTGCATAGGCTTCCGCTTTGCTGATGCCATCATTCCTCACCATCTCCAGCACCATGTTGTAACGCTGGATGGAGTGGTCAGGGGTTTTCACTGCAAGACAAAAAAACACAAGTAGCATGATCAAATGAAACTTAAAACCCACCCTATTTGCTTTATCATCAGAACACTAGCTCTTAACACAGTAGTCAACCCTAGCACACATTTAAATACTTCAAGTACAAATTGTGCAGCAATAGTAACAATAATAAGGTAAAATGCAAACTGGAATCAGAGCTCTCTTAATTTGCGTTAGCAACGTTTCAACCCAACTCTTACTCAAGAACACACTAGCAATGTACCCAAATCAGAATTTTCTAGTTGAGTCAACTCAGCCAGCACTTCAGGCCAATACCTTGAACGCTGACCTTGTGACAATTACCCCCTTAAAACATAAAATGTCACTACGACCTCCCTGCAACCAAATATCCTGCATAAAATCAAGGGTAAAATCAATGCTGCTAGCTAGCTTCTCATTTTTATTTTTATTTTGATCAGCTTCATCACCTTTAATTTCATTACTACAAAATGAAACTCTTGAATGTTGCATTGCAAGCCATTGTTCACACGCTTGCCAAAGATGTTTGTTAGAATGAGAAATGCCACTTTGTACCAATGTATCATTTAAAAAGTTAGTAAGGACTGCACCTGTACGCTTTGGGGTGTCTCTCGGTCAGTAAAGAATGTAACTGTTAAATTACTGCGCACATCTTAACAGCAGTCAAGCAATAGTTAATGCTAGTGGTTAGTATTAGGGCTTGACTCAGAAACTGAGATTCAAATTTGGGTTCCATCGACTGATCTTAATACCTGACTTTTAGGGGCCAGCCCGAGCAAATGAGGAACTAAAAGGTATATAAAAATGACTAGTGCCATCATAATTACTTAATCAGAGTGATATGTGCCAGAAGATAAAACATGTTAAACATAACAACTGTAGAAGCTGTTCTTTCTAAATTAATAAATTAAGTATCATAAAAGAATATGGTAATGCCATCTGTGCGTTTAGACGGTAAGAGGAATCAAGTAAATACACAGGCGAGGCATGTGTGAGCAAAAAAGGACACATACAGTATGTCTATGACTCTCTATGAAATAGGGATGCCACGATGGGGACACCTCTCCGGGAACCATCACCTTATCGTGGTGGAGAGGTTTGTGTGTCCCTATGAACCTGAGGGCCGTGTTGTCTGGAGCTTTGTGCTCCTGGTAGGGTCTCCCAAGGCAAAGTGGTCTCAGGTGAGGGGACAGACAAAGAATGGTTCAAAAATCCTATGAAAAATCGAGGAAGGGATGAAGTGACCCTGCCCGGAGGAAGCCCGGGGCCCCCGTCTGGAGCCAGGCCCAGATGGAGGGCTCGTCAGCGAGCGTCTGGTGGCCGGGTTTGCCACGGAGCCCGGCCGGGCACAGCCCGAAAAAGCTACGTGGCGGACATCTCTCCATCCCATGGGCCCACCACCTGTGGGAGGAACTGCTGGGGTCGGGTGCGCTGCCACATGGGTGGCAGTGAAGGTCAGGGGCCTCGACGGACCAGACCTGGGCAGCAGAGGCTGGCTCTGGGGGACGTGGAATGTCACCTCTCTGTGGGGGGAAGGAGCCGGAACTTGTGCGGGAGGTGGAGCGCTACCGGTTAGATCTGGTGGGGCTTACCTCTACGCACAGTCTTGGTTCTGGAACCATACTCCTGGATAGGGGTTGGACTCTTTTCTTCTCCGGAGTTGCCCAGGGTGTGAGGCGCCGGGCGGGTGTGGGGATACTCACAAGCCCCCGGCTGAGCGCCGCTACGTTGGAGTTTAACCCGGTGGACGAGAGGGTCGCCTCCCCTACGCATGTGGGTTGTGGGGGGGGGGAAAACTCTGACTGTTGTTTGTGCATATGCACCAAACAAGAGTTCAGAGTATTCGGCCTTCTTGGAGACCTTGAGTGGAGTCCTGCATGGGGCTCCAGTCGGGGACTCCATAGTTCTGCTGGGGGGACTTCAACGCGCACGTGGGCAATGATGGAGACACATGGAGAGGCGTGATTGGGAGGAACGGCCTCCCTGATCGAAACCAGAGTGGTTGTTTGTTGTTGGACTTCTGTGCTAGTCATGGATTGTCTATAACGAACACCATGTTCGAACATAGGGATGCTCATAAGTGTACTTGGTACCAGAGCACCCTAGGCCAAAGGTCAATGATCGATTTTATAATCGTTTCATCTGATCTGAGGCCGTATGTTTTGGACACTCGGGTGAAGAGAGGGGCGGAGCTGTCAACCGATCACCATCTGGTGGTGAGTTGGGTCAGGGGTGGGGGAAGACTCTGGACAGACCTGGTAAGCCCAAACGGGTAGTGCGGGTAAATTGGGAACGTCTGGAGGAGGCCCCTGTCCGACAGACTTTCAACTCACACCTCCGGCAGAGCTTTTCGGGCATCCCTGTGGAGGCTGGGGGCATTGAACCCGAGTGGACAATGTTCAAAGTTTCCATTGCTGAAGCTGCGGTGAGGAGCTGTGGTCTTAGGGTCTTAGGTGCCTCAAGGGGCGGTAACCCACGAACACCGTGGTGGACACCGGTGGTCAGGGAAGCCGTCCGACTGAAGAAGGAGTCTTTTCTGATATGTTATCCCAGACGACTCCGGAGGCAGTTGCAAGGTACCGAAGGGCCCGAAGGGCTGCAGCCTCTGCCGTGAAAGAGGCAAAGCAGCATGTGTGGGAGAAGTTCGGAGAAGACATGGAGAAGGACTTTCGGTCGGCACCAAGGTGCTTCTGGAAAACCGTTCGCCACCTCAGGAGGGGGAAGCGGGGAACCATCCAAGCTGTGTACAGTAAGGATGGGACGCTGTTGACCTCAACTGAGGAGGTAATAGGGCGGTGGAAGGAGCACTTTGAGGAACTCCTGAATCCGACTAATACGCCCTCTATGGTAGAGGCAGAGCTGGAGGATGAGGGGGGATTGGCATCAATTTCACTGGTGGAGGTTGCTGAGGTAGTTAAACAACTCCACAGTGGCAAAGCCCCAGGAATTCGACGGGCATTTCTGGACGGAGATCCGTCCAGAAATGGCCATCATTTTTTAGTGTCACTATCAATGTCACATCACTTATTACTGCTTATTGTTTTTTGGAGGGGGTTGTGGGAGTAACGTTATCATTTCACTATGCAGAGGCCCAGAATGATGACATGAAGATACAAATTTTAACCTGATACTTCAGCTAATTCAATGTAATGTAAGTTATATATAAGCACCTTTAAGTGCACATTTTTTAGAAGTAACGTTAACGTTATTCCAGAACGGTACGCTAACCTTTTTTTTTTTTAAGTGTTGTGTAACGTTAACAGTGTAACATTACAAAACGATGATATAAACTAAACATAAATAGTTATAAAGCTGGAGTACAGTGATAACGTTATCCATTGTAAAAGAGAATAAATAATAATAAGCTTTTATAGCTAACGTTGACCTTTACCAGTAAGTTGGAATAACCAATACAGAAAACTAGCACGCAGTTGACCTGGCGTTAGCTTGTTCTTGCTAGCTAGCTAGTTAGCAAACATCACTGTAATTTTGTAACGTTCTGAATTTTATAACATACTTTTCCGTCACCAAATTAGCAAGATCAATGTTTTCTTATGTTACATACCAATAATTTTGTCCATGTCATACTGAGGTTTCTGACACTTTCTCTTGCCTCTTCGCAGAGCTAAGGATTCCATGCTTAGGTTGTTTTCAGATCTTGCACGCTCCTCTTCCTCTTCCTCCTCCCCTTCCTCTCCACTGTCCTCAGTAACGTTATCTGGTGCTAACTGCAGAACGGTGGTAGTTTTTCTGGTTCCGAGGCAAAGTCCCAAGTGGAGCTCTGGAGGTACCTGGATTTCCAACGTGTTGTCCCAGGGTGATACCACTGTCAGAGAACACGGCGCCCCAAATAGTTTGATATCATTAAGAACGTTTATGATGTTTTTGTTAGGGAGCATCTCTACAGATAGGGGCGCTATGCATTTTAACAGGAGGCAAAGCACTATTCGACAGGGGCACACAAGACCGCTCGCGAAAGGTCACTCTACTCTGTCTCTGATTGGTTAGGTTTACGCGGGCAATTAACATCGCTGAAAAAAAAATAGGCCAGCAAACCTCACGTTAAGACCAATTTTACAATCCATGGTAGGGACATGAGTCTGGAAAGTAAAATATTGTGTTTGACTGAAGGAAAGGCAACTAAAAGGAAGACAGTCAAGCTGATTAGATGGCTACAAAACAAAAAGCTTTTGAAAAAGAAAATAAGGTGCAGGTTATGTCAAAACGCAATGAAGCTGAAGAAGAAACACAACTCAACAGATGTCTATAGATGGTATGTGGCATAACATTACTAAATTCACTTCACTTTTCTCCTGTTTGTATCGCATTCTTTGCACTGTTGTATTCTTTTTTTCCCTGACTTATACTCTCTCTTTTTTATTTTTACAAATGTTGTGCACTTTCAATCAATTACCAATATGTATCATTGTTTGTCATGTTTTTTATAATGTATTTATAGTGTTGTAGTGTTGTAATAAAATGTTAGGGGTAGACTAAATTTACTGAAATGTCCCATGGTTAAATGGTTTTGTCCTAATTCAGGACCATCATACTATAAAAACAATGCTTTACACAATATTTGTTAAATGGCTGTTGGTTTTGTTTATTAAAATGTTTGTTAATTACATGTTTATTGTATATAATATTTACTGTATCGTGGAAGGTTTACTTATTCAGGGTATGCCGACACAAGAGCCACAGGGGAAGAAAAATAACCAAGACAATAAGAACTGGATCTGTCTTTGAGAACTCAAAATGCAGTTTTATTTCATGGATGAAATCTTTCTACAGGTAATCCAGATCATTTTATTGCATTTTACCAATAATTTCACTCCATCCAATAGTTAAAAATCTTTATCATGACTGTATTTAGATAGCTTTATTGTTCTAAGATGTTATAGTAAGGCGGTATACCGCAATACTGCATTCTGTAGCTATATTAGAACTGGCCTGCAGCTAGAACTGTTGATTTATTTAATGAAAGAGGAGAGACAAGCTAAGGCCTTACTTGAATGCTTGCTTCTTGTTACAAAAATTGTATTGATTTACATTTACATTACATACATGCTGGCTGCAGCATGGGTTGAGTGCCCAAGACAAATAAAGTTAATCTTGATCTTGATCTCTTATTTAATTAATGAGGGACATAAACATAAACAACATTACATCCTGTAAAATGGCTATGTTGTGATGACCGGAAACATTTAATAAACAGGTACGTTTTCTTCCTTATCAGGTTTTCACAAGGCTTGCGACTGAGGCAGGTTGACATGAAGACAGATGGCATAGCAAAAAGCTCAACAACACTCTCAAAGATGGCATCCTGTGCAAGAAGAGTCTGCAGACATGCAATGAAGCGACATGAAACGCTTCATGGACAACGCCTAGGTGATGAAAGGGAGTTTGTTGTCATAGACGAGAGCAACTTTCGCCATAAACGAAAGGTAGGCAGTTTGTGGCTAAATGAAGTCTAAACTATCTGGTTTACCTGTGCTGCAGATTGTATACAGCAGGTGTGTCAGTCTGCAAACTTCTTAGCATTGTGATGTCATGGCACAAGCAAGATAAGAACAATTTATGAGAGAGATTGTAATTTCAACAAAGAGTCCAAAACTGAAAACTGTGACGTACAAGTGGTCAGCCTCAGTACCAGATTCGGTGCCTGCTTGGACCAGAAGCATTTAACCCAAACCCTAAGTAACTGCAACTTATAGTTCTACTTCTTGGTTCAAACTACCATTTAGTTTGTAGTGATTGTGAAAAGCAAAGTCATAGTTTTAATCAGGAATGTGTAAAATTGCTCAGCATTCAGATAGAGAGTAATAAAGAGCAGCGCAAAGAATATTTTTTTTCAATGTTGCTTATTTTGATTGATTTACTGAACACAGTTTACAGTACACAATTACTCCATAATTAATTAAAGCTATATTTAAATTTATTTACAATATTCCCTTGCACATTTTCCATCTGTAAGATACACTGAAAGTGGTAAATAAAAATAGTAAAGTCATGGCATCAAGCTGTATCACTAATACAGAATGGTACCAATGGTGAAGTGTTAAAGAGTTTACTTGTTGTATTTACAGTATGGTCGTGGTAGAATATCCAACACTTGGAGGCGCAAGAACTGGGTTTTTGGAATGCTTGGAGTAAAAGGAAAACATCGAAGACCTTTACTGAAGCTGGTGGAGAGGCGGTCCCGCAACCATTTACTTCCATTGGTGGTGAAGCATGTACACCCTTGGACAGTAATCATTAGTGATGAGTGGAGGGCATATAGGTGTGCTCTCACCAATTTGGGTTATACACACTTCACCGTGAATCATTCAAGGTGGTTTGTTGATCCTGTTACTGGAGCTCACACTCAGCAGCTAGAGAGGGCATGGTTAACATACAAATCAATAATTTGGCGGCTTAGGGGAAACAGAACTGAGAAACTTTTGAAAGAGCATCTTGCAGTTATAGAATGGACTTACTGGCTTGGAAACAGGCATAGGAAAGGACCTCTTGGTCGTTTACTGAAGGACATTCGGGTCATGTTTCCCTGATAGAACCCCAGAGAGCTGACTGGCTTCAGATATAAAGAACATTGTGTGTGCCTCTCATCAATTATCATTACATATGAGTCACAGACCTTAGGAGTTACTATACACTTTAAAGGAAATTTTGTCTCAGGAGGTAGAGAAGTCAAATTGTTTAGAGTAATTGAGTGTATTTAGCTATTTCAGTGCTTTCTGTTTTTTGTGGTTCCGTTGAAATAACTGATTTAACAATATAAAATTGTTGTGATTTTCCATGTTTGACAAATGTTATTGCTTTTTTATGTGACATGGTATGTGAAATTTACATCTTGTTGGCTTTAGAGTATGAATTAAAGTTTGATAATATCATGAATGAGTTGTCTTAAATGGTTTTTGAGCTTTAAGATAATACTGCATTATACGTAAAATTCTTCCAACTAAATAATTCATAATTTAAGTCCACAATTACAGTTTAATTTTTGTAATTTATAAAACAAAACTGTGATGCCTAAATAAACAGAAGGGCTGACTTTATTTGAGGGGTCACAAAGATGATTGCTGCATAAGCCACCATTAATCATATCTTATTTATCAATATTAAAGATGGTCCAGGTCAGCACTTTATTTCAGGGGCCACAAACATGATGAAGTAATGAAGAAGTAATATTTAGTTAATCATGATTACAACACTATAATTCATTAGAATATATGTACACTGCTGTGACTGGTCCAGGTCAGCACTTTATTTCAGGGGCCACAAACATGATGAAGTAATGAAGAAGTAATATTTAGTTAATCATGATTACAACACTATAATTCATTAGAATATATGTACACTGCTGTGACTGGTCCAGGTCAGCACTTTATTTCAGGGGCCACAAACATGATGAAGTAATGAAGAAGTAATATTTAGTTAATCATGATTACAACACTATAATTCATTAGAATATATGTACACTGCTGTGACTGGACAGTTTTTTGTTCTGTCACTTTAACTACAAATTTACCTGATGAAGAAGACATGAACATCATTAATAAATCAGAAGTCATGATGATTCAAATACCTTAATTAATGCATTAATAAACGTATTGTTCCTGCATTAAGTCATGCATGAGATACTATAAATCCATGTATATTAATGATAGTTCATGAAGTACTACATGACTGAATTCATGCTTTTTCATGCATGTAGTCATGCATGAATTCATGATCATTCATGTACCATTATTATAAAGTGTTACCAGCTAATTCTTCCTGATTCCTCCACAGAGTGAACCAGGAGAGCTCAGAAGTTCCCAGTGGTCAGTCTGCCCAGCAGCATCAAACACACCTGGACTCCATATTTATGGTCTGTACATGTACAACAACTACTTTTACACCTATAATGTTCACAATCATCTCCATGCTGCACTTTTTTGACCAGTGGATTGTCAGTCTGTCCAACATGGATCTGATGTTTGCTTCCATGATTTCAGTTTGATTTCTCATTCATATAATCTTCTGTTCAAGCTGCTGCAGGAGGGCATCGGTACTTTTGTGAAGAACGAGCTGAAGAAGATCCAGAAGGTTCTGAGTCCAGATTACCCAGAATGCTTAGAGAGTCAGAAGGAGGATGAGGAGGTGTTGGATGGTGAGGATGAAGAGCAGAGGAGGAGCAGCAGAGAGGCATTTCTGAAGATCACACTGCACTTCCTGAGGAGAATGAAGCAGGAGGAGCTGGCTGACCATCTGCAGAGCAGTAAGAGGATTTCTCTAAAGATTTAACATGCTGGATAAATGGGACCTTAACTAATGTCTCCAGAGATTAAGCAAAATCATTCTCAATCATCCTCATTCTCTGAGCAAATGTTGAAATATGTTCTTATATTGTTATTGATCTGCTTTGTTGTGTGTTCATTCAGGAAGTCCTGCTGCGGGTGGTAAGCGTAAACTTAAATCTAAGCTGCAGAAGAAGTTCCAGTGTGCGTTTGAGGGGATTGCTAAAGCAGGAAACCCAACTGTTCTGAATCAGATGTTCACAGAGAGCTACATCTAGAGGGAGGGACTGCAGAGGTCAATGATGAACATGAGGTCAGACAGATTAAAACAGCATGGAAACCAGACAGACCAGAAACAACAATCAGACAAGAAGACATCTTTAAAGCCTCGTCTGGAAGAGATGAACCAATCAGAACAGTGATGTCAAAGGGAGTGGCTGGCATCGGGAAAACAGTCTTAACACAGAAGTTCACTCTGGACTGGGCTGAAGACAAAGCCAACCAGGACATCCAGTTCACATTTCCATTCACTTTCAGAGAGCTGAATGTGCTGAAAGAGGAAAAGTACAGCTTGGTGGAACTTGTTGATTGCTTCTTTAGTGAAACCAAAGATGCAGGAATCTGCAGGTTTGAAGAGGTCGTGTTCATCTTTGACGGTCTGGATGAGTGTCAACTTCCTCTGGACTTCCACAACACTGAGATCCTGACTGATGCTACAGAGTCCACCTCAGTGGATGTGCTGCTGACAAACCTCATCAGGGGGAAACTGCTTCCCTCTGCTCGCCTCTGGATAACCACGTGACCTGTAGCAGCCAATCAGATCCCTCCTGAGTGTGTTGACATGGTGACAGAGGTCAGAGGCTTCACTGACCAACAGAAGGAGGAGTACTTCAGGAAGAGATTCAGAGATGAGGAGCAGGCCAGCAGAATCATCTCCCACATCAAGACATCACGAAGCCTCCACATCATGTGCCACATCCCAATCTTCTGCTGGATCACTGCTACAGTTCTGGAGGACGTGTCGAAGACCAGAGAGGGAGGAGAGCTGCCCAAGACCCTGACTGGAATGTACATCCACTTCCTGGTGGTTCAGTCCAAAGTGAAGAACATCAAGTATGATGGAGGAGCTGAGACAGATCCACACTGGAGTCCAGAGAGCAGGAAGATGATGCAGTCTCTGGGAAAACTGGCTTTTGAGCAGGTGCAGAAAGGCAATCTGATTTTGTATGAATCAGACCTGACAGTGTGGCATCAATATCAGAGCAGCCTCAGTGTACTCAGGAGTGTTCACACAGATCTTTAAAGAGGAAAGAGGACTGTACCAGGACAAGGTGTTCTGCTTTGTCCATCTGAGTGTTCAGGAGTGTCTGGCTGCTCTTCATGTCCATCTGACATTCATCAACTCTGGAGTCAACCTGCTGACAGAAGAACAAACAACATCCTGGTGGTGGTTTCTCTTCAGAAACAAACCTGAACCATCAGCTTTCTACAAGAGTGCTGTGGACAAGGCCTTACAGAGTCCAAATGGACACCTGGACTTATTCCTCCGCTTCTTCCTGGGTCTTTCACTGCCGACCAATGAGAGTCTCCTACGAGGTTTGTTGACACAGACAGGAAGTAGCTCAAAGACCAATCAGAAAACAGTTGAGTACATCAAGAAGAAGATCAGTGAGAATCTGTCTGCAGAGAGAAGCATCAATCTGTCCCTCTGTCTGAATGAACTGAATGATTGTTCTCTAGTGGAGCAGATCCAACAGTCCCTGAGGAAGTCTCTCCACAGATAAATTGTCTCCTGCTCAGTGGTCAGCTCTGGTCTTCATTTTACTGTCATCAGAAAAAGATCTGGACATGTTTGACCTGAAGAAATACTCTGCTTCAGAGGAGGCTCTTCTGAGGCTGCTGCCAGTAGTCAAAGCCTCCAACAAAGCCCTGTACGTGCACACACAACTATCCAGATTAAATGGAGCTTTTCTTCATTCAGAAAAAAATAAACATTGTTTGTAATTCTTTTCTCATGTTTTGCTGAATCCTCTTCAGACTGAGTGGCTGTAACCTGTCAGAGAGAAGCTGTGAAGCTCTGTCCTCAGTTCTCAGCTCCCAGTCCTCTAGTCTGAGAGAGCTGGACCTGAGTAACAACGAGCTGCAGGATTCAGGAGTGAAGCAGCTATCAGCTGGACTGAAGAGTCCACACTGCAGACTGGAAACTCTCAGGTTATTTTACCTTTTATTGGAAAAAGAATACTACCTAAGCTCTATTTTTCTTAATTTATCAATTATTAAATGGACTGTCTGAATATCCTTTTTAGGTTGTGTGACTGTAAGCTCTCAGAGAGAAGCTGTGAAGCTCTGTCCTCAGTTCTCAGCTCCCAGTCCTTTAGTCTGAGAGAGCTGGACCTGAGTAACAACAAGGTGCAGGATTCAGGAGTGAAGCAGCTGTTGGCTGGACTGAAGAGTCCACACTGCAGACTGGAAACTCTCAGGTTAGTTTTCACTTATTTGAAAAACATGACCCTCTGAGCTGTTATTTTCTTTATATATGTGTTATTAAATGGACTGACTACAGGCCAACCTTTCAGAGAGAAAATGTGAAGCTCTGTCCTCAGTTCATAGACACACTAACTGAATGACTCTGCATGAACAAACCTTTCATTGTAAGAGCCATAAACGCACCCTCAGGTAATCAGTTCATTGAGAACTGTCGGTGGCATGACATCAGTGTGGAGATGCAATGGTTTCAAGCACCTAATAGTTGCAACACGGCACGTAAACTGGATATACAGTTAGGTTCATATGTATATGTACTGTACAATGACACAATTTTGTGATTTTGGCAATAAGTTTTAAATGAACTAATGATTATGCGCTGAAATTGCAGTTTCAGAGTAATCACAGCTATGTTGAATGGACTATGCAGGAATTATGGACAAATCCCATATTTTAGGGGACCAAAAATCTTGTTCAACAGGCTGTGGATTTATATGGGCCTGCATGTGTCAGTCAGACAGAGGTGGAAGAGTACTAGAATATTGTACTCAAGTAAAAGTACTTGGTTAGTTTTCCTCCTAGTCTTCCAAACCTCCCTCCTTCACAGGGGGCATGTCGGTCAGTTTTAGGATTTCTTCTTAATCAGAGTGTTTCTACCAAACACAGCTGTGAAAAAAAGATCTGCCTGAACCAACACTACGCTCCATTTTAAACAGTGGACGGATGTATACGACTAACTTGAAACTAATTTTTTGAGTTCTGTGTGTGTGTGTGTGTGTGTGTGTGTGCGTGTGTGTGTGTGTGTGTGTGTGTGTGTGTGTGTTTTCAGTCTGTCAGGCTGTTGGTTAAATGAAGTTGGTTCTGACTTTTTCTTCCTGCAGAACGGGACATGATGGACTGCAGAGACTGAGACCTGGTGTGAGGAAGTGTGAGTGTGTTTAAAGTTTGATTCATGAGAACTCAGCTGCATGTTACACTAGATCTGTAAATGTTCTTGACTAAAGTACGATGATGAATTTCTCCAGAATTGTGGCTGGAAAGATGTTAGAACTCAATCAATTTAAAATCCACAAATGCAACAAACTGAACAAAGTGATCCAACAGAAATAATTCATATATGTTAATAGTCTAGCCAACAGAAATCTAACTTTGTTTCTTTTGATTTTCACTAAACTGGAGGAAGTTTAATGAACTGCATCTGCTGATTCTTGGTATGAACATTATCTTCAGTACATCGGTCAGAATGCATTTGACAGGACCCCAGTATCAGTTTACTGAACCTTATTGTGATCGGTTGAAGGCACAACAATGCACAGGGCCCTTATTCACTTCAGACTAAATATGTGAACCTGAGGTTCTGCTAACAGAAATGGGAGCACAAAGTTAGTGCATATAAAATATAATCCAACAATTAGTATGCTTCACATTCTTAGGATACAATTATACATATTCATAAGTAAATAAATGAACTAAGTTAGTCAATGTACCTTAATATCAAACTAAAGTGCTCAAAATACCTTAATTTCAAAGTATTATACATTTACAAAGGGTACCATAAACCAAACACATCCACTAAAACTTTAACACAATAGGAAGCCGTTATGGCAGTGACAATATTCTACATACATTTTGTACTTGATTTGTCATTGTACAGTAGACCGAGAGAAATAAAGCTTATTTTACTATTGTTTCACATTGACTACGTTCAAAAGCACAAACAAATTACCATCAAACACTCAACAGATGATTTTTGTGAAGATAGATGCTCCTTTCTCCTCTGCATTTTATTAATTGCAGCACTAAACAAGGAAGTAAGCTACTCTTGTATCGATTTATAACCGTTATAGGACGAATGGAGAACATTTCTCTTTTTTTAATATCAAAAGTAAAGTTGGTTTTGCCGTCCGCTTCCCGACTCATTTTAACAGAGAAAGAAAGCGGTCTGCTCGAGACAGCGCCACAGTGAACTGCACGCGTGTCTCGGCAAAGAGAGAGAGAGGGTGAGAGGGAGAGAGAGGGAGAGAAAGAGTGAGAGAGACATGCATTTCTCCAGAGTTTCAGTCAGGATCTGTTTTCTGTCAGTGTGGCTGGAAAGATGTTAGAATTCAATCAATTTAAATCCACAAACGCAACAAACTGAACAAAGTGCTCCAACAGAACTAATAAAGAGAAGAGTGTTGTTGCCTTTAAGTGCTGCTTGTAAACTCGTACTTCTGACATACAACTTGATGAGTTTTCTTCTCCGGATGTTTTTAATAAATCAGTGTCATCAGGGTCATGGAGGAATGGCACCACAATGGGCCTCAGGATCTCGTCACAGTATTTCTGTGCATTCAAAATGCCATCAATAAAATGCACCTGTGTTTGTTGTCCTTAACATACGCCTGCCCATACCATAACCCCACCATGTGCCATGTGAGCCACAACGTTGACATCAGCAAACCACTCATCCACACGACGCCATACACGCTGTCTGCCATCTGCCCTGTACAGTGAAAATCGAGAAGAGAACACCTCTCCAAGTGCAACACGCCATTGAATGTGAGCATTTGCCCACTCAAGTCGGTTACGACGACAAACTGTAGTCAGGTCGAGACCCCGATGAGGACGATGAGCATGCAGAAGAGCTTCCCTGAGACGGTTTCTGATAGTTTGTGCATAAATCTTTTCTTTGGTTATGCAAACCGATTGTTGTAGCAGCTGTCCGGGTGGCTGGTCTCAGATGATCTTGGAGGTGAAGATGCTGGATGTGGATGTCCTGGGCTGGTGTGGTTACACGTGGGCTGCGGTTGTGAGGCTGGTTGGATGTACTGCCAAATTCTCTGAAACGCCTTCGGAGATGGCTTATGGTAGAGAAATGAACATTAAATTCACGGGCAACCGCTCTGGTGGACATTCCTGCAGTTAGCATGCCAATTGCACGCTCCCTCAAAACTTCCGACATCTGTGGCATTGTGCTGTGTGATAAAACTGCACATTTTTAGAGTGGCCTTTTATTGTGGCCAGCCTAAGGCACACCTGTGCAATAATCATGCTGTCTAATCAGCATCTTGATATGCCACACCTGTGAGGTGGATGGATTATCTCTGCAAAGGAGAATTGCTCACTAACACAGATTTAGACAGATTTGTGAACAATATTTGAGTGAAATAAGCCTTTTGTAAACATAGAACAAGTCCTAGATCTTTGAGTTCAGCTCATGAAAAATGGGGGCAAAGCCAAACGTGCTGCATCTATAATTTTGTTCAGTGTAGTTGATATTGTAAAGATGTAGAATAAAGTGAGTTGAGGTTTATTTACCTTCCAGTTCCTCCCTGAATGGAGACCTGGGACCAGATGTATGACACATACGCACAAATACCACAAAAACTTTCACACATAAACTCGTATTTCTATAAACAGAAGGTGTGCAAGTCACTCTGACTTCAGACCAGCATACACATGGTTTTAGAGCCAGCTGCAGGTGATCAGGTGGAAATGGAAAACAAGCTGAGAGACAGACTCTTAATAATAAAACATTGTTTGTTGTGATTGTGTGTTTTCAGTCTACACAGCTCTAAATCTGTAAATCACCAACAGATGTATTTATAAACTGAATGAATTGTTATAACTGGATTGTTGAAGTTAAAGTTTGTTAAACATCATTCACAGCTAAATATTAAATGAATGTTTAAATGATTTTCTTTCAGTAATTGTCAGTACAGTTGTTATATAACAATAAATCAACAGATGATAACCTGCAGCTGTATTGTATCTTGTTCTCTCCATCAGATGTCTGTGAACTGGAACTGGACACAAACACAGTAAACAGAAAACTCAAACTGTCTGACAACAACAGGAAGGTGACACATGTGGAGGAGAATCAGTCATATCCTGATCATCCAGACAGATTTGACTCCTGGCCTCAGCTGCTGTGTAGAAATGGGCTGACTGGTCGCTGTTACTGAGAGGTCGAGAGGAGAGGAGGGGTTTCCATATTAGTGAGTTACAGAGGAATCAGCAGGAGAGGAAACAGTGATGACTGTAGGTTTGGATGTAATGATCAGTCCTGAGGCCTGTACTACGAAGCAAGATCAACATGTCCTGGATTTCTTTCAGTAATCCGACTTCACCTAACCTAATAACCGCGGTCCTGCATAAGCTGTATCACGACGCTGGTTATCAACTAGTTCAGTCAACCCAGGTTTTTCCAATCTAGAGACGCGCTCGTTCACATAAAAAGGGGGGTGATCACGCCGTATGTCCAATTGCAAACATGGACAAAAAACAAGAGCTGCATATTTCACACAGGAGGAGCAGACCATTATCGTACAAACTTATCAGCAATTCAAACACATAATACAGGCTAAAAGCAACACAGTCGCTGCTGCCAAAGCAAGGAGGGAAAGCTGGCAGAAAATAGCAGACGCTGTAAATGCGTAAGTTACATGACTGATTGATATAACTGTCACAGGAGAAATATCTGACCATAATTACACTTGTGCATTCCATAACGTTTAACTGATGTTGCTGTGTTATTTTAGTTGCAACCCTGGCAGTGGCAAACGATCGTGGGAGCAAATAAAAATAAAATATAAAAACATAATTCAAACCGGTAAGTAGCAGTAGCAATACTTGCACATATTTTAAGGCCAACAAGTACAAGGATGAATTGTGGGATCAGTCCCTTTTGTAGGATATTGGTATACAAAGGGCCTATAGAACAATGAAATTGCGCGCAGCCAACAAGAAGAAAAATGAGGCAACGAAGACTGGAGGGGGCCTTCCTCCACAGCATTTCACTCCTGCTGAAGAGCTGGCCCTCTCCAGCAATCAGGGTCGCCCCCTGATGGAAGGAGTGGAAGGGGGCTTTTCTTCTGACCCTGGTGGCAGCAGCTCACAGACCCAGGCATATGTACAGGGTATGTGTCAAGTAATCTATGTTACCATGTTCATTCAACAATTCGTTATGAATATTGTAGGAGTGAAATGTATTACTGTGCTCTGCAGTGACAGGAGATACAGTGGTGTTGCTGCCACCACCCACTGTCGTCCCACTGTGCCATACAGAGGTAACAGTGAAACTAATAGTCATACACCAGTATGTATGCCATATGTGGTTGCTGAATATTGATCAAATAGGCCATTTATTTCCTCAGTTGGAGGTCCTAGATAATCAGGACACTGTGTCTGCCTGCTCAGAGAGCATTTTGGGGGTACACTTTTGAGTTGTTTACCACTTGCACAGATGGTGAGAGTGTGTGAATGTGTGGCTGTGATTGAAGTGTCTGTAGTGGTGGTGGTCTGAACATGAGACACAAGTCCTCAAAGTGCTCATTTCAAATATGACTCAATTGATTAAATTGCTATGGTGTTAAACTCAGCAGGAAGAGAAACTTCTTCCTCCCCCTGAGCCTAGGGCCTCCACTTCAAGGCCAAGACAAAGACCGGTGATAAGCAATGGACCTTAAAACACAGTAGTCAAATGGACACCTTCAACCTCCTCCGAGTGTGCCTTGCAAAGGGACAATGTTCTTTTATTTTTTTCAGGTTGGAGCAGACAATGTGAGGGCCCTATATAAGAGAACTCTGGAGCTGGAGATCGAATATAAGAAGCTTTTAATAAAGAAAACTAGGCTGGAGATAGAAAAGCTTGAGAAGGTAGGTAGTACATAACTGAATGTATAAATGAGAAAACTTACAGTTACACTGACATTCTTTTTCTGTGTTCCTAGGAAAGGGACAACGCATGAGGATGGATTTCCTTTCTTTTTTCTACGTTTGTCTTTTAACAATATTTTTTGTGGCTTTTCCCAAAGGTTTTTGTTGTGACTTTTTTGTGGGGGTTTTCACCATTTTTTTTTTCTTTCAATGTCCTATTTATTGTGTTTTGAAACAGCTGTTTAAAAGTGAATAAAACATCCAACTTCAATGAAAGTAGTGAAATTATCATTTATTTCACTTGTGAAGAGCATTGTACGGTACCATACATGTTCTTTCTTTGAAATATTGTGGTTGAAAGAAACCCAAATTACTGATATGGAAATTATTTGAAAATGGGTCAAATCGACCCAAGAACAACAGAAGGGGTGAAGGGGGAGACACACCAGTGAATAAGGATAACACATCAACATGAAACCTCCCCGGTTAATATAGGGATAACACATCAACATGAAACCTCCCCGGTTGATAACTAATATTAGGTCAACTATTGTTTTCATTACTAGTTTCCTGTAAATGTATGTTTGAATGAGCAAATTATGAATTAAATTGTAACATATGATTACATTTGCATACATTTCCAGGATGGAAATCAGAACATTGGCATAAGAGTGAATGACAATCCTTGTTTCATTTTGTCAACATATTAGAATCCAAAGGAGATATCCAAAGTGTCCAGTGTAAAAACACTGGACACTTTGGATATCTCCTTTTTACCACTCCATTAATCAGAATATGGTGGCAACAGCCATTAAAGAAAATCCATATAGCTCAAATGCTATGGAACCAAAATAGCCCAACTGAATTGTAAAAAAAAAAGAAAATGTTTTAGTCTCCCCTTAAACAAAAAACTGCTCTGTAATTGCCTCTCTCACGGCCCAGGTGTAGGGTAGTCAATGGTGATGGGGTCTACCACATCTGGGGGTTGCTGGCTGACAGGTGGGGCTCTCTCCTTTCGTATTGTGGCCACATTGTGGAGCACGACACAGGCTGTCACAATTTGACAAGCCCGGTCCGGGGCCACTCGAAGGCCACGCAGGCAGTTGAAGCGTGCTTTCAGAATGCCAAAGGTCATTTCGATCCTCACCCTTGTTCTGGTAAGGGCCACATTAAAAGCATTCTGTGGCCCTGTGTTTGGGTGAGGATAGGGGATCATCAGAAAGGGCTGGCAGGCGTACCCTCGGTCCCCTACCAGCAATCCACTGAAGAGCCCTGAAGATGAAAAGTGATATTAGCATTATCAGTATTACAAAATGCAACATATTACTTGCAATTGCCATACCTTGCTCCAATCTGTGGCACAATGCAGACTCCCTGAAGATCCGGGAGTCATGGACAGACCCAGGCCACTTTGCCTCAATGCTGGTAACCAGACTTTGATGGTCACAAGTCATCTGCAAAAGCATCTTGTGTTAAAAGTCCATCCACATAACAGTATTAACGTGAGGGAAACATCAATGTGAATTAGTAGGACTCCTCCTTTACCAGTATGACCAAACATGTGTAGTCCTTTATGCTTTACCTGAACGTTGATGCTGTGGGATGATTTTCGATTAACGAAATCGCCTTCATTCACCCCCAGCGGTGCAGAAATGGGGATATGGGTGCAGTCGATGGCACCAATTACCCTCGGGAAGCCTAATGAGTATGGTTAATTTCATATGCAACGGTGAACATCATGGTGCCTACATTATTTATGGATGAAGTTTCAAGTGAATATTTACCTGCTATTTCATAAAAGCCCTTTTTTATTGTCTGCGTGGGCAAGTGCCCTGGGAACACTACAAACGCATTTAAGTGTGCTGGTAAAGCACGCACCACCTTGCGGATAGTGCGGCAGACGGTGTTCTTGCTGAGGTTCTCCGCATCACCCACACTGTATGTACCCGTTGCAAAATAATGCAGCGCTAAGCATTCAGTCTGTGGGACTTTGTTTTGTTGCATTGGCAACATGCGGCTCAAGAAGCTGACAAAGGCACGTAATTCCCTCCGCAGAGAATCTATATCTTTCATACAGATAGTCATCAGGGAATGACAATGGGTTTTGTCGATCTCTAAATGTTCTGTCTCTTCTGAGCGGACCTCTCACTATCCGCGCACCAAGCTCCACAGGATCTTCTAAGAACGGTGACGCCATTGTGATCAAGAATGAATGAGTCAGTGGGCGGTGCTTTTATACCGATTGATCTCTGATCTCCAACTTAACCTGCTCCCGACCAGGTTAGGCGTTCAGCATAAGTTACCACGGCGATTTAACCCGATCACATCTAATCCACCTTATGCGGGACCACGGTTGTTAGGTTAGGTGAAGCCGGGTATCTGAAAGAAATCCAGGACATGTTGATCTCGCTTCGTAGTACAGGCCTCTGAAAACCCTGGGTTGAACCTGAAGTTAGCTCGTTAACGCCAAATCTCGCTTCGTAGTACAGGCCTCAGGGGTCTGAGTGGTGTGATTGAGATGGTTACTCTGTCTGGCACAATAACAGAGAAACAGTCCTCACTTCCTCCTCTCTAACAGAGTAGTAGTGTATGTGGACTGTCCTGCTGGCACTCTGTCCTTCTACACAGTCTCCTCTGACTCACTGATCCACCTCCACACCTTCAACACCACATTCATTCAACCTCTTTATCCTGGGTTTTGGGTCTGCCCTGATTCCTCAGTGTCTCTGTGTCCTCTGCAGGATTGAGAGTCTCTCCTGTGGAAAGAAACACTGACTGAAGATCAGCTGCTGAAATCAAAGTTCAGTCTGTTTACCATCACACACTACAGACCAAACATGAATAATTTGTGCCAATGAATCACATGTCAATTTAAACATTCAAGCCCATCTATCTCTATGCTCCTTTTCACACCGAATCCAAAACGTTCAGTTGTTTAGTCTTCCACAACTGTTTAGGTTTCTGCAGATTTCGGATGCCGATTAAAAACAAGCCAACCGATAAAATGACTTTTATTTAATGCAATCGATAGATTCTCTCAGATATCAATCTCTGTTCATACTGTCACACAACAATGTGGGTATCGATCCATTAGATCTCGCAGCATAGTGTCCTCTTTGACAAACAAAATAAAGATTATAAAGACAACATCTGGGGAAGTACAGCAGTTAAACTGTCTGCACTTCATGAATTACTTTTTACTTGTACTTCACTTTGTTTTGTGTTACTTAGATTTTAATATGTATTATCTTGTATGTTTTTATGTAAAGCACATTAGGATTCTATCTGTGAAAAGTGTTTTTTAAATAAAGCTATGCTGAATTAATCAGAAAGCAGCAACGATTCATAAGAAAAACAAATTCATGTTTAACAATATTTTTGTAATTCATCCTCTTTCTATGTTTCTAAAAACACTGAAGTATATGTTGCCATGTTTTGCTGGCTGTACTCTGCATTTTCCTTGATTGAAGATGGGGGGGCTAAGTGCTGCATTTTGTACCATGTGTTGTGTATTGGGTTTGTGGTGTTATGCCCCTGGAGGCCAGGGTGAGCATATCATGCTCTCACCTATACACACCTGCAAGCTATAATCACTCTGATGTTCCCTTTGTGTCACTACACCCTGAGGAAGGCTCAAGCCGACACGCGTTGGTGTATTTTTAATGTCTTGCCCATTTAATAAAGGCCTTTAATCACTTTTTGTAACCAACCTTGAGTGCCTGGACTTGATTTTTTATGACTTTCTTAGTCATAATTCTTCTTCCTTTGTCATGTTTAACAATGTTTACACATGCCTGTAAGTCCAGCAACATTATACTGATACATTTATAATGGAGTTTGGTGGTGGGAGATGGAACTAACCAGACATGTTTCAGTGTTTATCTTGCATCATTCAGGACCGTAATGGGAGAAGAAGATATTCATCTTGACCAGACAAGGGGTCAATACGTCCCGGCTGCTGCCCGGTGTCCTGTCCTGGAAATGTCTCTGGAGAAAAAGAACATTGTTCACGGTGGCGAGCTGAAGGAGAGCTGCACCAAGCTAGCCACAGTTAGCCACCCTGGCTGGACCGGAAACAGGGAAGTTACCTTCAAAATAAAAGAGCAACACAAAGGGTGAGTAAGGTTTATAAATACTCACCATGGACAGGGCCGTCCAAACCCAGTTTACTATGCAAGAGTTTGGTACATACACATTTCCATGACATGAATTCAAGTGGAATTAAATTAATAAGTTTGGACTACATGAGCAAAGAATCACAAATTAACCTCATTGATAGTTCTACTGATTGTTGTTTTTTATGGTGGTAGAAAATTACAATAAAACGTTAAACACTATAACAAATAAAAAAACCTGTTTTAAGTTAACTGATTAAAATAAATAAGCTAAATAGTTACTGGTTAATGTTCTATGTATTAACTAGTAGGGGTGGGAATCACCTCGACTTATGTCACGATACAATGTCATTGTGGTTTTAAACATATTGCAATATTCTGCGATATTTTACAATTTATTACCTTTTTTATTATTACCAATTTCAAATGATGTCCCCAAAAGAAAACTTTGTCAACATCTGTTTTATCTAAAAAATAAATTTCTCTGTTTCTTCTCACTTCAGTTTTACTGCTGCAACATGTGATTGTCAAGCAGACAAACTGACCAACACATATATAATAATAGATCAATATTCGGCGTCCAAGTATCGATACAGTATCGCCACAGAAAATATCGCAATACTTTGCTGTATCGATTTTTTTCCCCGAACCCTAATAACTAGTTGTTCCAGTTTTGTGATTGTTTGTGTTTTATGGCCATCAGAAGAGTAAATGTTTTATTCTATGTATATTAAAAACGACTGCCTGCTGAAATAGGACTGCACCTGACATGAAGACGCAGCAATACTTTTTTATTTCACCAAATCCACTCGTCTGGGTAAAGATACTTGTCAATATAAACAATTAAGATTCATATTTAACATATGTAATGTGTTACGGGGGTGCAGTCTTATTTTGGCAGTCTCTGTCAATGCACATGTCGTGACCTCTACTAAAAGTCCTGAACAGATTGTCATCGTCAGCCTTTGCAACAGGCGCGTAGCCAGTAATGGGCCAGGGCGGCACTGGCCCGCCCACTTTACTCACTGGCCCGCCCAGCCAAGTTTGATCAATACGTTTTGTTTTGTTATGAAAAATATTCGAATGTATGTAAAAAAAGAAATAGTAACAGAACTAGTTGTGTGTGTTTAATGTGTCTTCTCATTATATCTTTCATAATTCAAGCAATGCTAGGCTGGAAGTTTTCATTTTTTGATTTTCTTTTACTGCTGGTAGCGCATTTGCTGCTCATGATCTGGCCATAGTCCTGAAGCATAGCTATGGATAGGATATGTTACATGTATGATTTTTGTCTGATGTCTATGTCATGCAGCATGTAATTTAGATGCCTTCTCTGCTGTTTGGGTTCATGATTAGTTGCCACTTTGTGCAATAAAATGGTTAATTTTATAACAGTGCTGTGCAGAGCCAATGCTGCTGGTTCTGCCGGTGCAAATATATTTTACCCTGAATAGGTTGAAATCGACAGGTTTTTGTCTATATTGTTGTGTACAAACTTTTTAGACTGAGTTTTGTTGGTTGAGCATGTTGGAGACAGTACTGCTATTGCCGTTGTAATGCAGTATGTTGTTGTTGTAGTTAAAATTGTTGCTGATTGTCCTTTTTGCTACTTCTACGTCTTTTTGAAAATGGCCCACTCACTTTTGTACTGGCCCGCCCAAAATACTATTTCTGCCTACGCCACTGCTTTGCAATCCTGAGTTTTTCACATTATAGATTTTTTTTGACAAGTATGTTTGCACAGACGAGTGGATTTGGTGGAAAGAAATGTATTGCTCCGGCTCTGTGTACCTGCTGGCTATGTATGTTAGGTTGTAGTACTAAAACATGTTTCAACCTGTTAAAAAAGCTTCTGCAGACCACAACAATCCGGTGCAACCAAGGCAGGACAAAAAGGTATAAAGTAACAGAAAATAGCCGGTGCAACACAGATGTCCTTGATCAGAGTCAAGGACTCTGATGAAGATGTAACTCTACATCGAAACGTTAGTCACTGTTTTGCACCTTAAGTAATACAATTATCAAGTAAGAAGACATCTGTGTTGCACCGGCTATTTTATGTTGCAACCTGCGTTGGTGAATAGTAGATTTATTTAGAATTTTCTGACAGGAAGTGTTTTTTATTCCTAGTGGCTTGACAGTGATGGTGAGAGGAGAGCGGTGGTGACTCTGCACATCGGGGCTTAAATGAAAAAGGATGCATGGAGATCTCAGACAGCTGGCAGGATTATTCATCCCCTTCTTCCACAGAGTGTACTGTCTGCAGTCAGGTGAGTCCAACTGTCCCCTGTCCTGCTGCTGTTTGTTTAAATGTCCTCATGCCGCTCTGCAGTTTCTCATTCAGCCAGAAGCTGTACTGCAGGTGCAGCTTACTTCGTCTAACTTCACTATCAGCAGAAAGCATCTGCATTGAGGTACAGAGAGAGGAATTCCCTCTGGCTGCATGCATTCTTCAAACCACACACAGAGTATTCATTCACTTTTAATCCCTGGAATTAGTTTAATGTGTTGATGATGTTTTATTTTGTCATTCAAAGACAGATAAAAGACAAACCAGACACAGAAGGAGACACATGCTTTGAGATTGGATTTTATATTAATACAAGAGGTGATCTTTGATAGAGATAGAGAACATGTGTCTCCAGATATGTGTGTGTGTGTGTGTGTGTGTGTGTGTGTGTCTGTGTGTGTGTCTGTCTGTGTGTGTGTGTGTCTGTATCACACACACACATCTGAAGCTGGAGCTCCTGAGGTGGTCACACAGATTTAAAGTCCTTGTTCAAGGACCAAACTGTGGAGGAGCTGAAGCAGAACATGACATCTGTATGTTCAATAGTCTGAGCAATGTCACGCACTAATGGAGCTCTGAATATCTGTTCCTTTGGAGGACGCTGATGCTAATTAGTCTCTGTCAACGCTGATTCAATCTCAAATATATTTAGTTTAATATTATATATGACAAAGAAAAATCCTCACAGTTTGAGAACCTGGAATTGGAGAATATTTGGGATTCATTTAAACAATAAAATAACTTTATTTGTATATCACCTTTTAAAAACAATAGTTTACAAAGTGCTTTGACAGAAGAAACAAAAGCAATACACATCAACACACATTATGTACACACCATTGTTATAGTAAAACAGAAGATGGGGCAGCTTTAAAGGACAGAAAAAGTTACAATTCAATAAACTAAATGAAATTAGCAGGCAATAGGGTAAAAAGACGATAACATCTTTTTTATAAACCTCCATAGAAAATTAAAGACTTAAATTCTGGTTTCTATCTCTGGGGAAACTCTGAAACATTTAGTGTGTTTGGCCCGAAGCAAAACCAAAGCTACTGTTCCAAACTTAGAGAGTAAAACCTGATTTTATATTCCACTGACATGACAAGTAAATGTGATACCATATCCATATTGGAATAACATAATGTTGCATTATTTTCAACACATTCTCCCAGGTCCATCCACTATGCAGTTAAAGAAGTGATTTAAACAAGTGAATCACTTTTTAGAATAGTTGATTCCTCCAGTAGATGCTGACTCTCCGTCTGCCTCCTCCTCCTTCAGGGCACTTCCTCCTGAGCCAGCGGCATCATGGGAGGTTCCACCTCCTCCCTCGAGGGCCAAAGGTGATGAAGCCCCCCCCCCCCAGGACAAAATATGAAAAACAACTTAATGAGTGTCTGACTAATTATAGGGAACTAAAGTAGCATTTCAAAGATAAAATAGGAAAATGTAAACAAAGTAGATATTTACCTGACAGCTGGATTCTGAAATAAACCTGAAAGAAAAAGGAAACACATGAGTAAGAAGTGAGAGTATTTTATTATTGCATATGATGTGGGGGATGCACTGGAATATCTGTTGTCATGCTGTGTTGAATGTTATTCTAAGAATAATATAAACTCATGAAAACATTCTAACTAAGATGAGAGAATAAATGTTTGGTTCTTACCTTTTCAAACGTTCCCGTTGAGTCTGTGTCTTGTTTCACCTTTGCTGCCTGATACCCAGAGAAAGAAATCCTTTGCTCGTGTGAGTAACGTTACATCCCGCTACCAAACACACAGGCGTCGTAGCTTCAGAGAGATGTCAGCCATGACACTTTGAAGTGTGGAGTCTTTCTAATGACGTATTTTCACAGTCTGATACTTCGACAGTTTTACGACAAACTGAGTTTCTTGAACTTGATAAATTATCGTTTAAACTGACAAACATCATATGTGTAAATCATGGCTCAATCCAAACAGGATCAAAATAAATCTTGGTGTTTCCTCTTGGATGGCCAGTGAGGACGTGGCTCGTTGATTCCTCCTGCAGGTGGACACGTCATCAAATGTGACACACCCAGTTTTTCTGATGCACACCCACATTACTTTTTTCTGGCTCCACTAGTGGTCCAACCAGTCAGAATGCATACTTTCATAGTGAAGTGAGGACACAAACACACACACACACACACACACACACACACTCTGGTTAATGATAAGAAACTGCGTCACTTCACTTTGTCTGTTGGAAGTTGAAGTTGAAGCTCCTTTTCTACACAGACCTGCTGAGGACAGAAGAGAGCTACACACTGATGAAGTTCATGGCTGAAAGTTCAGTAAGTGGAGCTGTGATTGGTTGAGATGACGTCTTTGATTGTTGTAGTTGAATTGATGGTGAACGTGTGATTGCTGAAAGACAGACACTTCAGGCAAAACTGTTTTTTAGAACTATATATTTTGGACTGTTTATCTTTCATAACATGTCAGACGACGACATTTTAAAACATGTTTCCTTCTGTGCTTTGAGTCTTCGCTGTAAAAACAACTGGGGCCCATTTCAGGTTTAACAAACTGAGTCTAACCCTGATCTCTGAGTAGATTTACCCTGAGATGGTTTTCGGTTACAGAACAGCTGATTTGAGTTGGTTCAATCAGAGTTATAAACTATAAAAAGGCAACATAAATGGAGCCTTGATACTACGATTCACCATGGTAACAACCACAAACAAACTTTGCGCACATACAGCGAGTTTGAATTTACAGAAGGGAGGGAGGGGAAGATGAGGGGGGGAGAGGAGACAGAGAGTGTGGGTGGAGAGGAGAGAGGGAAGAGAGGAGAGACAGAGGAGGGGAAAGCAATTACAAGCTAAAAACTGCTCTGATCAGGACCTAGAAATCAGGACATGTTCTGTCTGTCTGCCTGCCTGCCTGTCTGTCTGCCTGTCTGCCTGTCTGTCTGTCTCTCTGTCTGTCTCTCTCTCTGTTTCACTTCTACAGGCAGCGAGTAGCATAGTAAACAGACCCAAGCTTACATGTATGAGGAAATGAACCTGATCCCCTCACTTACTGTAACACCACACCACCAACAACATACATTCACATGAACCTGATGTTTTGTTGCAGAGGGGCCGCCTCTCTCACGTTTCACTGACTGAAGTAGTTAAAGTCTGAAGCTGAATTAGTTAAAAGTGCCTCTCCCATCTATTTGTAGAAAAGTCCAGATGAAGTGTTGCTTTGAATGAAGAAGAAGAGTTGAGTCTGATCTGGGGTCTGTCAGGACTCTTATTGATGTGGGGGGGTTAGCAGGCGGGCGAGCACTAGGACTCAGCAGGGATCACTTTACAGGATCAGCATGTAAATTCATCTCTTCTGACGTCTTGTTGAAGTCAAGTTTGTTTTACACTTCAGGCAAAAACAGTTAATCAATCTAAAGATGTTGTACATTTTAAAACATGTTTCCTCGTGTGCTTCAAATCTTCACTGGAAAAACAACTTAAGTACAAATTAAAGTCTAAAGGTGAGTTGACTTCAGTCAGCGGTAGAACAAAGGATAACCAGTTTACAGAAGGGAGGGAGGGGAAGATGAAGGGGGGAGAGGAGAGAGGGAGGGGAAACTGAGTTTTCGGTTTCAGAACAGCTGATATGAGTTGGTTCAATCAACTCGGAGTAGGTTCACTCAGAGTTAAGCGCGTGCACCACCACAATAAAAAGGCAGCATGAATGGAGCCATGATACTACGATTCACCATGGTAACAACCACAAACAAACGGGTCAGCGGAAATACTCATGCACACATACAGCGAGTTTGAACATGTATTTTGTTAAAAAAAACGACTACAGGAAAAGAATGCAGATTTGCGTGGGAGAAAATTGCTGCTAGAGTAAATGCGTATATTCCAATATCATATTTAATCATAAGTATAGCCTAATATTAATGGTGAAATGGTATTAAAACTATAATCTATTTCATTTAGGTGCAATCCTGCGGGCGAAAAAGTCCTAGGCCTACTAATCCCATTCCGAGGCTGCAGCACCATCATTAACAGAATTATAATTCCTAATCTTTTATTTCAAAGGGTTTACATCATTCACCTGCAATACTGTGGAACTCCTTTTTAAGGGCTCTCACTGGTTTGTGTCCAGGGAACACTATAAAAATATTTAAAACACACTTCAGAGTGAGTCACACTCTTCTGACAGCTCTGTATACAGTGGCTTTACTAAAATGCTCCGCATCACCAATGTTGTAAAGAAAACTGCTGTTTGCAAAAAAATGTAATGTGACACAAATAATCTGCTTGGATGTAGAGCATGTCCACGATGGGTGACGTTAGTGATATAAGGACGGATAAGGTTATGTAGGTTAACTGATAGACTAGGAAGAAAAACGATACTGCTCAAATAGGAAGTTATCTGGAAATGAAAATACATCTATAGTCGGGGCCTCAATATCATCTCCCTAGGTATGTTTAACTCCCTGCAAAATAATACAGCTTCTTCATCAATGGGATCGTCGACACAAGGAAATGCCATGTTTTAAGAAAAAAAACTTTTTAGCCTATAGTCTGCCTAACATAAACCAACACCGTTTTTTTATTCATGCAGTTAACAAACTGCGCTAAAATGCGCGTGATACAGACTGAATGAATGAATGAATGAGGAAATGAATGTGTGCTGTGTCAAAGGGAGGAGACTGAGAGAAACTCTAGGTTTATTGAAGAAAACCTGCTCCTGACCAGGTTAGGTTCACAGACTCAGTTACCATAGTAACTGACTCTGAGGTTAAGTTATCTCTCTTTCTGAAACAGAAAACTCAGTTTCCCTTATCTTAGGGACCATTCGGTATTTATGGAATGGACCAACGGAGGAAAATAGTGGAGGGTCATGTCTTTTTATTCTTTGTTGAGGGGAGGGTCATCCAATTTATTTTAGTCTAGGGGGGTGGGGGGTCACCCAACTTGTGTATTCATGAGAACAGCAACAATTCAAAGTGGCTTGTTTGGTGCATATTTATCCATGTAACTCCATGTAGCTCTCTCAGTCTCGGCCCCTATCGCTAGCAGATGGGTCCCTCCCTATTTTGTCAGCCAGACAATTTGAACTGTAGCTTTAGAGACCGTGGGATTTCCCAAACTGAATAAATCCCACTCGCACATATAAACACAAAACTGAAGAATGGTCTCAATGTTTTACTGTTTTATTTCATGTGAATACTAGTTTACTAGAGGCGCAACTTAGTATTTGAAGTAATGCAGTAATGCAGGAAGTGTGCATTTAATTTCCATGCTTATTGTTTCCACAACAATGTTAGTGAGTAAATCTACTGAAATGGCCACCACACCATAACAGAGGAGTGTAATGCTTAAGATGAGAATGCAGAGGTTTATGTTATGGCTGTAAAAAAAACAATGGCTATCGGTATGTTTTTGCCAAGCGCAAACCAGTACAGAGGGCATCAATAAATTGTTGGGGAGGGTTATTCCCTTTTTTCCATATCATTTTGGATGGTCATCCAAAATGTATTGCTGGTGAAGGGAGGGTCAAGTCTATTTTGATTAAAGATCCCAAAACTCCACTGGTGGCCCCTGAAATAAATAACGAACAGTCCCTTGGGGTTAACAAACTTTTCACTAAACATGCTTTCTGAAACGGACCCCAGGGCTGCGGTCCAATAGTCCTTTTTGTTTAGGAAGGTTCCTAATGGAGTGAAATGACCCGGAAGTAGTTAAGTGGCTGCCATGATAAGAGCTGTTTGAATTGTCTATTTGCATACAATCATACTAATCAGGATTCATGTGGATAAATATGAGCGGACAGGAGGGTGAGCGTGATAATATACTATTTGCAGAACACCTTTCATACAAGAAACAGCCTACAGCTCCGTGCTTTATAATAACTAAATGACATGCAG